>NC_043004.1:101973301-102024678 GCF_006345805.1 Octopus sinensis | reverse complement strand
GTTGATCACTGGGGTCGATGTAATAGACAAATTCCTTCCCTGAAATTATTGGTCATGTGCCCAGATTTGAAACCAACTTGTAAGATTTGTAATATACTCTTTACTCTTTTACTTGTTTCAGTCATTTGACTGCGGCCATGCTGGAGCACCGCCTTTAGTCGAGCAAATCGACTCCGGGACTTATTCTTTGTAAGCCCAGTACTTATTCTATCGGTCTCTTTTGCCGAACCGCTAAGTGACGGGGACGTAAACACACCAGCATCGGTTGTCAAGCAATGCCAGGGGGACAAACACAGACACACAAACATACACACACATACACACATAAATATATATATATACATATATACGACAGGCTTCTTTCAGTTTCCGTCTACCAAATCCACTCACAAGGCATTGGTCGGCCCGGGGCTATAGCAGAAGACACTTGCCCAAGATGCCACGCAGTGGGACTGAACCCGGAACCATGTGGTTGGTTAGCAAGCTACTTACCACACACCCACTCCTTTATAAAACTAATATTTCGATATCTAACTTTGTTCTCATTCCCAAATTGCACGAAATATCATTACTTTATAGTTCAATGAATTAGTTCTCATTCCAGGTTGCGATGATGTTAAACAGATAAGCTACCCGTATATTACAATCATGTTATTCGCGAGATGAATTCATCCTAACGCTGAAAGGTTACGAAATGTCTGTTTGCTTATAGTGGTAAATTATACGACCGCGAGACGATAGATATGAAGATATGTCTCAAAGCGTGTGTTGTGTATATGTGCAAGTCAGTAATAAATTAAATGGATCTGGATATTCCTTTGTAAATATCCCTGTCCCAGCAGTACAGGGAGAAGGCCATCTCACTATTGTACGTAGCGGCTGTAGTGTAAAATTGACGAGTGTTGAACACTGACGAATATTGAGTTCCATCTCTCTAGCGTCAGCAGCTCAAACTAGGACGAGCTCCGCCATATTGACTTGCTTACTTGCTTTAGACATATTATAATTGCAATTTAGCAATCCAATGACTTATGAGGAGTCACGAAGCTCCTCACACACCACACACAAGTACATTTATATGTTTATCCTTTAAAAATGCTTGTAGCTACAAAAATTGGCCTATAACGCTTCCACCCAACTCTAACTATGACACTTGAAAACACGGATAATTATTAAGATAGGATAGCAATAAAATTTCGTTTTTTTAATAACTTTATATGAAAATCAGTCAAGCGAAAGTTTAACTCGAATGTGCCAGATATTAGAATCTTCAATGTTATGTTCAAGAAATGACTATAAAATGTCTAAGACTTGATCCCTTTGACTCAATTTCTCTGTTTCCCTCTTTCTCGCCTATCTATCTATCTATCTATCTATCTATCTATCTATCCATTTCAAGCGAAAATTCTTTCATTAACTGTGTTTATTACGAATATGCTGGTGTTCGTTTCGCATAGAAAAGGAAAATGGGTATATATGTAAAGATTTCAGTAAACTCTTTACAAAATACAGACTGATTTAATTGAAAATGCTGTCGCTTAATTAACCATTCCTCATGTGTTGTACTTTAAGTAATAAATACATAAATGAATAAATAAACAAAAACTTCAGTATTGAATTCTTGCTTATTCACGTCTGCTTCACAAAGTCCATAAATTAAAACGACTGACGTCGCAACAGGACTTGTTATGACCGAGTGGATAAGGTGTCAAGTTGGAATTGGCAGGTAAAACATCGGGCAAAATACTTAGCGGCATATCATCCGTCTCGAGTTTATCCGTTCTGAGTTCAAATTCCGCCGAGGTCAACTTCGCTCTTCATCTTTTTGAGGTTGATAAAATAAGTACCAGTTGAGCACAGATGCTAATGTAATAGGCTTACCCCTCCCTCAAAATTGCTGGCCTTGTGCCAAAATTTGAAACCAATTTTGTAGTTGCTTAGCTGCAACTAAAACCAAATTGAGATTGCATGGTTTATGATTAGAGGCGATCTTCAAGGGATGTTCACAAGGAAACAATACGGGATACTGTATACGGTCGTTTGATTGTTCTAGTAATAGTAGTGAAAACTCACTAAAATTACGCAGTGCATTTCAAATTAGATCTCCAGTTTCCAGATGATGCGTCAAATTTACATAATTTGGTTTCGTATTCTCCTCCGGACGAGGAGATAACCAATAGCTGTCCTTGTAACTAGAAAAAAAATTACTTCGTATCTTCGTGTAGAGCTGCGCATTTAGGAAGCTCGCTTTGTAACAGTGTGATTTCTGGTCCAGTCTCACTGCGCAGCACCTTCGGTAAGTGTGTTCTACAACAGAGTCGAGTCCACCAGTGCCTTGCGAGTGAATTTGGTGGGCAGAAGCTGTGTAGGAGCTCGTCGTAAAAGAATGTGGAGATAGCAGAAGTGGAATATGCAACAACACTCAACAACAACAACAGCAACAACAAAAACAACAACAACAACAACAACAACAACAACAACAACAACAACACTCAACAACAACAACAACAACAACAGCAACAACAACAACAACAACAACAACAGCAACAGCAACAACAACAACAACAACAACAACAACAACACAACAGCAACAACAACAACTTCAGCAACAACTTTAAATACTTAGAAAGTGGTTCCCACATAAAATTCAAGAGCGGATTCTCGTCCATAGTAAATGCAGATATTAACTACAAGACGCAGAATCTCTGCATTACTTGCCCCAACTGCAAGGAAAACTACATTAGCGAAACAAACAAATCCCTCTGCCAACGTGCAAGAAACCACAGAAAACAGATCCGACAGGAGGAATTACGCAAAATTCCGGTGAGCAAGCATCTAGAAATATGCGGTGAAGGAAAGTTCAAAATCTTTATTTTACAAATGTTCAAGAGATGACCCAAAATTTCGAAAAGCAATGGAACTTCATCAAAAACTTTTCTTCAAAATTATACGTTTGAAAGAGGAGGACTACATTCTTCTTCTTCTTCTTCTTCTTCTTCTTCTTCTTCTCTCTTTTCTTCTTCTTCTCTTTTCTTCTTCTTCTTCTTCTCTTCTTCTTCTTTCTTCTTCTTCTCCTCCTCCTCCTCCTCCTTCTTCTTCTTCTTCTCTTCTTCTTCTTCTCTTCTTCTCTTCTTCTTCTTCTTCTTCTTCTTCTTATTATTATTATTATTATTATATATTTAATAGCAATGATGATGAATGAAGAGAAAACATTTATATTACACTGTTATTGTTGTTCCTGAATGTAGCTCCAAAGTTAATATCACATATATATATATGTATGTGTGTGTTGTGTATATATATATATATATATATATTTATATATATATATATATCTATATATACATGTTTATAGATTAAATAAGGGTAGAAATTGATATCAATCAATTAACATCAATTTAAACCAGTGATCTAGCATATTCAAAAAATTCGAAGATTTAAAAATTATATTACAATTAATAAGAGGAGTGATCATTAAAGTGGATTCCTTTATGCTAAATATAGATCTGAAATCGCCTTACCACGAAGAGTGTGTTCTCAAGAAAAAATCTCAGCAAACGGTGGTGATCCCAAAAGGAAGGCGCGCGTGCGTGTGTATAAGAGAGTTTGTATGTACGTGAGGTAGAGGGCTGGTGATCTTGACGTGTGCGTGTGTGTGTGTAGGTGTGAAAATGTGGGTCTAGGAAGTTGTCAGTGCTGATGTGCGCGTGGTGTGTTCTGATGTGATGTGTTGCGTGGTATGGTGGTGTAAGGTGTAGTGATGTGTGGTTTGAGGGTGTTGGGAGGTGGAGGAGGCGAGAGTGGAGAAAGCAAGGGTGGGGTGTGGGTGAGGATGAGGGTGGGGGTAGAGGTGGGACATGTGGGTAGGTGGACGGTGGGGTGGAGGTGGGGGTATGTGGGAGTGGGTGTAAGAGATGAGGTGGGTGTGATGGGGAAGGATAGAGAAAGTAGGGGTGGAATGTGTAGGGGTGGAGTGGCTTACGAGGGAGGGATGATGATGAGGGAGGAAGGAGAAGGTGGGTAGGAGTGAAGAGAAGATGTAGGAGTCTGAGCAAGAGAGGAGACGTGGGTGGGAGAAAATAGATGAGGTGGAGAGAGGCGAGGGGATGAGGTTAGATGAAAAGGGGAGGAGAGTTGAGCCCATGTGACGCAAAGGCGCGAAGAGAGAAGATTGATCACTGTTCAGGGCTCAAACGGGAGTCCAGATGGCCCCTGTGCAAAGGCGATCTGAACACGAACAGGTGTTGCAAAGAGTGCCCGTAAAGCGGAAATGGCGCGAGACCGGGGTATCATTGCCGAGTCGGATATATATAATATATATATATATATATATATATATATATATGTATGTATATAACATTGGGATTTGGGCAAATGTTCTTATATAACTTACAATACCTGAGAAGTAATTCGTGATTCTGATTTTATTTCCCTAATTTATGAATATTGTACTAATATTTAATGTTTGTTCATGCAAAACATGGAATTACACAGAATGTGGGACCTGGCTATACATTGTAAAAGAATATACATTGTAAAAGAATATACCTATTAACATATTTGTACATAAACAGATTTTCTCACGAGAGCTGGTGATCTCACAAGAGCAAGGTGTCAATTGAAGGAAGTAGGATGGAAGAAATAAAGAAGGAGAGAGGGTGCGGCCATCACTGAAAAAAAGAAGAGTTCAAGTTTCATTCAAAGTCCTATGAGTTATTCTCCTAGGACTTGAAACTTGAACTCTTTCTTCTATATATATATATATATATTATATATAGATATATATCTATTATATATATATATAATAATATATATATATATATATATATATTATATATATATATATATTATATATATATATATTATATATATATATATATATATAAATATATATATATATATATAATTAAGTAAGCCAATTTTAGAGGGCATTTGAATCTGAAGCATCAAGCATTTGATAGCCACAATGATACTGAAAAAGGCGGAATGGTAGAATCGTTAGAGAATCAAATAAAATGCAGTATTTTTTCAAGCAATTAAATCTGTGAATTGAAGATCCGCCGAAGTCAGTTTTACATTTTAGCTTTTCGGGGTCGATAAAGTACCAGTGAAATATGGGAACGATCTAACCGAATAACTTTCCACCCTGATTTTTAAATTTTAGTCCCCATACCTACATAAGAAATAATTATAGTAGTCATGAAAATCACGATTAGGTCAAGTAGGATTTGAACTTTGAACACTGAAGGAGAAGAGCACAGCCCACAAAGCATTTTTGCGGAGCTTTATTATTTATGCAACTCCCTCTACAGTAATTTTTGTTGGATAAGGCGAAAACTCTGATAATAATCAGGGCCCAAATTTTAGCGGGGAGGTGTAGTATATTAAATCGACTCAAGTACATTATTTAATAGATGATAGACGTTAAAGACAATCATAGCAGGATTTAGACTCAGAATGAGATGACTGGCCACGGTTGTTTGGGCGCTGGCAATTTGGTATGGCTGATTGGACACTGAATTTGTCTTGGCAGTGGCTTTTTGAACGAATGTATTTTTTGGCACTGGAGGCGAACGTACACACACATACAAACAGACACACGCGCGTGTGTACACAGACATGCACGCACACTCACACGCAGAGACACGCGAACACACACACCACATGTGAACGTTCCCGGGGAAACATGCACATAAATAGATTAGAAAGAACTTCATTGTGCTTCTTTGTTATCAATAGTATTTCTGATATTTACGAGTTTCGGTACATGACCTCTCATATCACTTGTCAGTCACGTTGCAGATCTGCAAGACTTGAAGTATAGGTGACAGCTGAAAGCAATTAATGTGCGCTTCCATTGCCATAAAACTTTCAGTAAATTAAATGACAAACAAGGTCACCATAAAGAGACATTTCTATGTTATTGAATTACAGAGATAAATGTTGAACAACACGAGGACCACGTTCTGAATCTTCGTAATTAACGTTTAGTGCCAGGCCAGAGTGGGATGGCCAGTAATCAAATGAACCTGCAGGTTTTACACCAGTGTGTCCCTCTCCTAGAAGGATTCTGTAACAACAGCTAGGGTTCTTTCATCTCAGTCGTTTATGCTAATTGGCTCAGAGCTGAGACCCAGGCAGGTGCTACTACTCCAGGTCAGGGTTGACCCGGGAACGATAGTGGCTAAGAGGTGTTTCTACACTTCTCAAATCCCTGGCACTCTCCAAACCATGGTCATACAAATGGAAGCAATTTAAAGTCACATCCAGGAAACGTAAAGAGAAATATACGTATATAAACAGAGAGGTAGAGAGAGAGAGAGAGACAGAGAGAGAGAGAGAGAGAGACAGACAGACAGACAGACAGACACGAAGCAGAAAGAGAGAGAGAGAGAGAGAGAGAGAGAGAGAGAGAGAGAGAGAGAGAGAGAGAGAGAGAGAGAGAGAAGAGGGAAGAGAGGGAAGGTTGTGTTTGCAGCAATCGGAGTAACATAATACTCCTAAGTGTTTCTTTCGCCGAAATTTAAATTCAGTGTCACATCTATGTTGTCAAGAATCTAAAGAAATCCGCCGAGGGAAAAAATTTTTCATTTACCCGTTCACTTACTACAATGCACATAAAGTAAAGCAGAACGTTAAACGAAGTTTAGTTGTCGATTAGTTTGGTGTGATTACAAGTTGATTGTCGACTAAAGTAAAAGCAAAATTTTCATGGTGTCAAAGTGGTCCCAAGAAAAAAAAAAGCCTAATGTCAAATAAGTCAGCGTCGAATCAGCGATGCCAAAGAGGCGGACCAAAACGGCTGTGCCAAAGCTGTTATATCCTTCTATTCCGTAATTTTGTATATCAGTTTACATATTCTTGGAATTGGAATTAAAGATTTGGTTGTTATCCCTAGCAACTGATAGTCAGATGGAGTCATCGAGGTCGCCATTTTAGCTCGTAGCTAGCAGCTGCAGCAACAGTAGTAGTAGTAGTAGTAGTAGTAGTAGTAGTAGGTCTTGTTATCAATTCTATAAGAATACCTTGTACGAGGGTCGGCCGAAAAGTTCATAGGCTGTTCAAGATATTCTCATGTAATGTGACCAAATGAAGATTACTTTCTAGCATAGTCCCCCTTGCAGTCCACACACGTCTTCTATCGGTGATGCCGCTCTTGGGTCCCATTGGAGAAGAAGCTTTAATCAGGTTGGTCAAAAAAGTCATCGAGTTGCTGTGTGGTAAGTAGCTTGTCTACCAACCACATGGTTCCGGATTCAGTCCCACTGCGTGGCACCTTGGGTAAGTGTCTGGGTAAGTGTCTTCTACTATAGCCTCGGGCCGACCAAAGCCTTGTGAGTGGATTTGGTAGACGGAAACTGAAAGAAGCCCGCCCCCTATATTATGTATATATATATATATATATATATATTATATATATAATATATATATATATATATATATATATATATATATACACATATATACACATATATATGTATATATGCGTGTGTGTGTTTGTGTGTCTGTGTTTGTCCCCTAGCATTGCTTGACAACCGATGTGGTGTGTTTATGCCCCGTCACTTAGCGGTTCGGCAAAAGAGGGGACCGAGATAAGTACTGGGCTTACAAAGAATAAGTCCCGGGGTCGAGTTGTTCGATTAAAGGCGGTGCTCCAGCATGGCCGCAGTCAAATGACTGAAACAAGTAAAAGAGTAACAGCAGATATGACGCCATCACATCTGCAATACTGGTTCCCAGCCGAGTGTTCTTTAATGTTGGGGAACAGCTGATAGTCAGATGGAGCCAAATCAGGAGAATAAGAAAGCCGAGCAACCACTTCAAAGCCAAAGTTGTGCAAGGCTGCCATTGAAACCAAGAACTCGTGTGCTGGAGCAATTGTCCAGATGAAACAAGCCAACCTTCGTCAGTTTTCATGAGCGTCCGGTCTCGATAAAATTTTGTAACTGCCTCAGCAAGTTGGCATAGTGCTCTACACAAAGTCCTTCCCTGAGGACACATTTCGCTTTTTGCCGAAAAGTCCCGACCTAGCACCATCGAGGTGCTTGAGTGTGGAATTGAGCCTGGTCGGATGACGGCGGGGCGGGGGGAAATTAAGAAGCTTAGTGCCTCGTATTGTGTATCGACATTAAAGTAAGAGGTTTAATGCCTCGGTCTTTTGTTTTGTTTCGTATTTGAGTTTATTGGTTGTAAGAGGCTCAGAGCCTCAATTGAGAATGAACTATGGAACTAAAGTAAGATGTTTAATATCTCGTATTGTTTTTACTATATAAAAAAAGAAAGAATAATGTTTTAGAGAAGCAAAAAATCGGCGGGCGTTTTTGTCTTCTCCCATCAATATCATCCTTTTTCATCATTCATTTCATCAATGTTTTTGTCCAGCCCGCAAGCTACTCTGTGTTATGCGTATATAGTACTCTTCACTGATGCTGTGACCCCTTTCAAGATAGTCAATAAATACAATACCTTTTGCATCCACCAAAACCGAAGCCATCAACTTGCTTGCAGATGGAACGACCATAGTCTTCTTTGGAGCAGAAGAAGAGGGATATTTCCCCTGCATGGATTGGTCTCTTTGTCTCTGGATCAAAGTGATAAACCCAACACACATCCTGGCTTAGGAAACATTCATGGAAAGCAGGTGGATATGTCTGAAACAATGTCATATTTTTCCATGATATGATCAGTCTGGTGCGCTTTTGAGATCTGGTGTCAGAAAACATGGCGCCCACTGAGTAAAAACCTGCCAAATCCATTATGTAGAACTAGCAGTATCGCCCGGCGTTGCTCGGGTTTGTAAGGGAAATAACTATATAAGCATTTTTAGAGATGTAAAGTATAATAGCCATCTCAATATGGCTAACCACAAAGGAGGGGGTGTTACTGTAGCTTTTTACGTTCTGAGATTAATAATACATTTTTAGAGAGTTACTTCCCTTATATATGCAAAAAATGCAATTAAAAATGGGGAAAAATTGATGGTAAATTTTTTTTAAATCGTAGACTCATCGTAGACGCGCGCTAATACATAGAAGGGCTCGATATGAATCACGACTGTAAGATACCCGGTTTTGGTTAAACTGCACCGCAAAATGTGGCAGTAGTTAGGAATCTAAATCGTAGGAGACAGACAGCACACAACCTCACTTTTATATATAAAGATATTCTCAACTTTCTCATGGGATATGCTAATAGCATTGTCTTTTTGATTCATAGTCAGTCGCTTGTTATCCATCAATATGTGGTGAACACGATCAAGGTTTTCTTTGGTGGCAGTTGCAGTATGTCCAGACTTCAAGTCATCTTCAAGACTCTCCCTTCTCCTAAGTTCAGCTTCCCACTTTTGCAGTGTTGATAAAGCTGGAGCGTCATCTCTTAATGTAGCAATCATATCAACATGAATGCCGTTGGCGGCTAAAACATTTTTCTGCAGGTACTTAATAACACTACACGACCAAATCATGTCTGTTTTCAGTTACTGTTTTCAAGTTACTTTTGGAGTCTTCTTTCAACAGTCAGATGTCAGTTAATTTGGAAAAACACAACGCGACTATTCTATAAGAAGCGTTGACATTGATGCATGCAAGGTTCACAGCTTTGGCATCACTCCATAGTCAGCCCGCGTCTCAGCCCACCCTCATATAATACCTTATATAATAGGTTTTGTATAACCAGTTTTGTTTAGTTGTGTTCCCACCATATATCAGGACTGAAAAAAGATCTCGTCCTCATTTTTAGATATGACAGCAAATTGTAGAGGATTATTTACTTGATACAGGCCTTGTTTAGCAACTAGGTTCTAGTCATGAACAACCTAAACGTGTCTCCACACCTTTTTTTTCTTTTGATTTAAGAGAGATTTGACAACAAGTTTTAAGTCGAGAGACCACATAGATAACATCTTTTTGATCTCATTGTGTAACTGTGATTTGTTACACACACACACACACACACACACACTCTCTCTCTCATACACGCGCACACACACATAGACATACACAGACACACACACATAAGCATACATACAAACATATTTATACACATACACATACGCAGCCAAACTTGGCCTGCAGCTTAAGCAACAGCCGTCGTTTGCGCCCAGGTCAGCTTTGCAAAAACTGGCGTGTAATAATACGTCTGATTATAATCGAAGTCATTCCAGGTATGATCACCCTGTCAATTTTTTCTTCAGTTAATATCTGTCTGGGACAATATTATAAAATTTTCTTTTTGAAGATATCAGAGTGTGATTTAAGGAATATTTGCCTGCTCTTTCTTACAGGGTTGTCGAATCATATAGAACAGCTATACAACAGCAGTATATTGTTAATACAAAGGCAGTGAATTCGTTAAATTTAAAGAACGACGGATAGACTGTTTTGCGGTGTTCATTCCGATTCTTTATCCTGAGCCTAAATTCTGCTCAGATCAACTTTATCTTTCTTCTTTTCAAGGGTAGCTAAATAAAGAACCAGCCTAGAAGCGATGGAGCGAAGACGCGTGGCCTAGAGGTTAAAATTCTGCGCTCACGATCAAAAGATCCGGTTTCGATTCCTGGTGCGGGTGGTGCGTTGTGTTCTTACGCAAAACACTTCATTTCACGTTGCTCTAGTTCACTCAGCGATCTGGCATCTCCTTCTAGAGGATGGGGAGTGTAGTGATCTCAGTCTCTTATACGCCATAGAAACCGGATTAAGCTCCGTTCTAATGCGTCTTAGGGGTCATGGCGGACACAAAAGCGGTGGATTAGCAGAACCGTTCCAACATTGGATAGGGTTCCTTGTGAATGGTCTAGATTTGAAGGCTTTTGGATCTAGTTTAATTGATTCACAAAATCAGCCTCCTTTAATTTTGCTCAGATTGCTTTCAATTTTGGTGTATCGATGCAACTCTGAATTTTGATTACGATCTACAAATTACTTTATCTTGTAAATTAAAGAGTCTGATGTTATTTCGAATTAAATTTGGGAAATTTGGGTAATTTTAGCCAATCAGCAGACAGCGAGGCATTAACGGCTTGTTACATGACAACCGCACGTTGTGTTTCGCTTCACCCGCGTCTGTGCTGCACGTGTGTGTGTGTGTGTGTGCATGTATACACGTGTGTGTATGTGTGCATGTATGTATGGGTGTTGTGTGTAAGGAGGTATATGGTATATGTGCGTTCATGTGTGTGTATACGTGCGTGTGTGTGCGTGTGTGTACATGCGTGTGTATATATATATCTATGTGTGTTGTGTGTGTGTGGGTATATATGTGCGTTAATGTGTGTGTATGTGTGCTTTCTTGTATGTGTGTTTATGTGTGTGCATGTATGTATATTGTGTGTGTGGGTGTATATGTGTGTTCATGTGTGTGTATGTGTGTATGTGTGTGTGCATATGTGTGTGTGCATATGTGTGTACATGTATGTATGGTGTGTGTGTGTGTGTGTGTGTATTTTGTGTGTGGGATCTCGTTAAATCGATTCACATGCACATATAAACATATATGAATACATACATCCACATGCACTTATATATTAACGATGTACATTACAGGTATACATAATACTGAAATAGGCATGAAGTAAATAAGGTAACTGGTCATTTCACAGACGCTAAACTATAAATTTCACAGAGTACAACCTTAAAGTTGACACCGCTCTCTCACTATTAGCTAAAATTCCACAGTTTTTACGATTTTTAAACCTCTGTAAATTTACATTATTTACAATTAATGAATATTTGTCCTCATCTTGTTTGTTATTAACACAACGTTTCGGCTGATATACCCTCTAGCCTTCATCAGGTGTCTTAGGGAAATTTTGAACCTGGGTTCTCATTCCTAAGGTATTTTTCGATGTTGTTGTTGTTGTTGTTGTTGTTATTATTATTATTATTATTATTATTATTATTATTATTATTATTATTATTATTATTATTATTCAGGTCACTGCCCGGAATCGAACTCGGAATCTTGGGGTTTGTAGCCCGCGCTCTTAACTACAAGATGAGGACAAATTTCCGTCAATTGTAAATAATGTAAATAATGTACATAATTCCTCATCTCTTAAATATAGAACTCCGTAATTTTTTTCGCAATTTTTTTTCTCTCCACAAGATCTGGGATTCACAGCATTAAGAGCGGAAAACTACATCAATATAACCGATTTTCAGATTTTTTTACTTCCTTTAAAAACATGCATATTCTGTGAATCATTTTTAACTAGGTCTAAGCTTTTCATCATAACTTACTAATATCAAAAACCTATTTGGGAATAAACAAGAACTAAAGAAGTCTAAGGCGGCGAGCTGGCAGAAACGTTAGCATGCCGGGCGGAATGCTTTGTGGTATTTCGTCCGCCGCTGCGTGCTGAGTTCAAATTCCGCCGAGGTCGACTTTGCCTTTCATCCTTTCGGGGTCGATAAATTAAGTACCAGTTACACACTGGGGTCGATGTAATCGACTTAATCGTTTGTCTGTCCTTGTTTGTCCCCTCTGTGTTTAGCCCCTTGTGGGTAATAAAGAAATAAGAACTAAAGAAGTCTCTATAGTAACCTGCTAGAAATAGCAACCAACGCTCACGTAAATCATACGCTACCATTTCATTGCCGGAAAATACATTAGGATTGTACATATATTCGTACAGTGGAATTTAAACCTTGAACTAGGCGACAAATAAACAATATTTAGAAATCCTTTTATTTCATTCGTATATTGTAATCGTATCATTTGACATGAAACCTGATATGCGCATTACTCACAGGATATGTATAAAGCAAAATATTTATATTGTTATATTTTGGGATGGTCACTTTTGTTTCGTTGCCAGATAAAACACATGCACGATACAATCATCCTTCAAAAGCTTTATTACTATTATTCTTATTTTGGCGTCTTTGATCTGAAATCTTTAGTCACACCTCCCGTGAACATTCTAATGGACTAAACTGAACAGGAGAGACACGTGGGATGAAGAATTACTGAAGAGATCACAGGGCGTGTGACGAAATATTTCAGTCAAAGGTGGTTGGGGACAGTGACACAAACACACACACACACACACACACACACGCACATATATTCAAAATTTAAATAAATTATCTTAAAAAGAAAGCAACAATGGTAAAGTGGCCAGCAAACATAATCCAGATATGCAATCTTTATATATATAAAACTGAGAATGTGTGTCTGTCTGTCTGTCTGTCTGTGTGTTTCCCTAAAACTTGAGAACTACACAACCAATTTCATTCAAATATTACACATGCCTTACTTAGGGTCCGGGGAGTGTCATCGGCAAAATCTTTTTAAAAACTTTTTGCTTAGGGCGAGCCCACAGCAATATCATATCTTCTCCACTACGATTTCCTAAAACTTGAGAACTACACAACCAATTTCATTCAAATTTTACACATGCCTTACTTAGGGTCCATGTAGTTTCATGGGCAAAAAATGTTCAACTTCTTGCCTAGAGTGAGCCCATAGCAATATCATATCTTCTCCACTATTTCAGTATTACGTGTTAAAAGTGAAACAAAAACATTTCTCTATTTTATGTCAGATACTTTCACTTAGTATATGTAGTAAGTAATAATTAAAATCAAACTAAAGTATAATATAATCGTAACATAACAAAAGTAAAAATAGCAATTGGTATAAAATTACATTAATGACTTGAACTTGAATAAGTGGTTTCACATGAATGGGAATAAATTAAAAATAAAATTAGCGTGCAGAAATGGAATAGTCCAGATGGATAATAAAAAATTAAATTAAAGAAAAGACTATTGTCTATAAAGTATATAATGTAGAGAAAAAAGAAGATTTGAACATATGGAGGAAAGCACCTTCGAAAAGTGTCTTGCTGCGACTATGAAAGATATCTAATCAGAGGCGGTAAATTCGCCACAATAGAAGCAAGGTTCGAGTCAACGGAGCGTGCAAGGGAGTACTCGACTCGAACTTGCAAAGTGGAAATATTTTATTTTTACCTTTATATCTGGGACGTAGGACGTCCCGGAAAAAAATTAAAATGCACCCCCACCACCCGAAGTAGAGGTAGGCTGGATTGTAGCCACACTTCTATACAAGAGGGAGGACAAGATACAATTGATCGAAATTACAAGAGACGGGCTAACAATTCCAGTCTTTTATATATTTTGAGTATTGTTATCACTAGCGATATCAAGATATAACTTTGTATTTTGCATTTTATGTGTAGATGTATATATATAGATGTACATGTAATATGTACACATATATATACACATATATACATGCACTAGCACTATGACCCGGCAATGACGGGTCTTTAATGCTAGTATATATATATATATATATATATATATATATATATATATGGAGTAGACGAAACAGGGACAACTGAAGAAGGGAAATATTCCTTGTGTCGTATGTCTTGTACTCTGTTTTTTTCGTTGTTTGAAAAAAAGTTCGTTTCCATGTTTTTGTTTTTGTTTTCGTCTCTCATTGTGTTCAACGTTTTTTTTATGTCCTGTACCCATATATGCATGTATATATACATATAGATGTAGGTATGTACATATATGTAGATATGCATATATTTATATATTATTTATATTATTACATGATCCAACGCCACGCATCCTTTTCCAAGTAAGTTTTTCTCTCTCTCTCTCTCCCTCTCTCTCTCTCCCTCTCTCTCTCTCTCTCTCTATATATATATATATATATATATATATATGTGTGTGTGTGTGTGTGTGTGTGTGTGTGTGTGTGTGTATTAAAAGTCGGGCTAAAATATGCATCTGTTTGCTTGAAAGAAGAATAAAATTCTCTCAAACCACGTATCTCTCATTCTGTGTAAAGCCACACGGAGATGTAGTAAATACATTTAGAAAAACGTTTTTCCATTTTGTAATCTACTCCCGTTTGTAGATTTACATTGTATGTATATATATATATATATATATATGTATATATATATATATATATATATATATGTATATATATATATATATAATATATATATATATATATATATATATATATATATATATATATATATATATATATATATATATATGGCGGTGCCCCAGCATAGCCACAGCTCATTAGCTGAAACTGGAAAATCAAAATCAAAATCAAAATATATACATATATATGTGTATGTAAATATTTGCGTTATATATATGCGTATGTGTGTGTGAGTGTGTTTTTGTGTCATTGTTCCCGACCACCGCTTGTCTAAGGTACAGGTGTGTTTACGTCCCCATAAATTTGCGGTTCGGCAAATTATCCTCGACAGACTAAGTGCTAGGCTTAAAAACACTAAGTACTGGGGTCGTCTCGTTCGGCTAAAATTCTATAAGGCACTGCCCCAGCATGACCTCAATCTAATGACTGAAACTGGTATAAGATTAAAGATTAATCTGTAGCTAGTGAGAAATGTCTTTTCAAAATGTTCACGCTACAAAAATATGACTAGTCATGTACCCATTGTTAATTCTCGACTATAATATAAATATTCTTTGTTCTGCAAGATTCTTGGTATGAAATCATGTGTTGAAACTGATACTGTTATATTTCGGGATGGTAATAGAAATATTTTTTTCTTTTTTTGCCATATATATATATATATATATATATATATATATATATATATGTATGTATCAAATGAAGTAATTGAAAAACAGGACGCAAAGGATTTTGCGGTACATATGTTTCGGGCTTTATTGAACAACTTATTCTTATATCAAGCGTAATTGATATAACAGATAGATCAAAAGCCTTCTTCAGCCGCGTACAATTGCCACACCAAAGACTTGTATCACATTATAACAGGCTTGAGAAAAAGTTTGAGAAAAAACCGAGTTTCATTGGGAAAGTAAATCCTCATAAGCGTACATGGTATTGCTAGACTCCAAAACAAATTGTCCATACCGTTTTTACACTCACACACACATACCTACATACACTCTCATACATACATACACACACAGAAACGTGCGCGTGTACACATACACACATACACGCACATATATATGTATCTATATACACACAGCTTCTTTCAGTTTTCGTCAACCAAAACCTCTCACAAGGCTTTGGTGTGCCCTAGACTTGCCCAAGGTGCTCTATTATAAGTCGCACACAGTGGGACTGAACCCGGAACCATTTGGTTGGGAAGCAATCTTCTTAACAAACAGATTGACCACACATATTTTCTCGAAAATTTGTACTCATTATATGGCTTGGCATAAGTTAAAATTTTATAGAGAATGGCAATATATGCGGTAGAAAAATCACAATGAGGCAATTATTTAACGTTTTGTAGAATGGATGGAAGCACTTCGTCGATTACGACGATGAGGGTTCCGGTTGATCCGAATCAACGGAACAGCCTGCTCGTGAAATTAACGTGTAAGTGGCTGAGCACTCCACAGACACGTGCACCCTTAACGTAGTTCTCGGGGATATTCAGCGTGACACAAAGAGTGACAAGGCTGGCCCCTTGAAATACAGGTACAACAGAAACAGGAAGTAAGAGTGAGAGAAAGTTGTGGTGAAAGGGTGCAGCAGGGATCACCACCATCCCCTGCCGGAGCCTCGTGGAGCTTTTAGGTGTTTTCGCTCAATAAACACTCAGAACGCCCGGTCTGGGAATCGAAACCGCGATCCTATGACCGCGAGTCCGCTGCCCTAACCACTGGGCCATTGCGCCTCCGTTTTGTAGAAAATAACTACGAGGTTGTATTAATTTTTACAAGTTCATCGTTTGTGGTAAACTATTAATTTTGTTTCCCAGGTTGTGGGATTCACAGATTAATGGCTAAGAAAGATTTTCTTTCTGTCATGCATATAGCATGGAAAAAGATTAGCATGATTAGGTTGACATATCCTATATAATATTTTTGAGAATAGAAGCTTTAATGTTAATCCAATAATTATTTGGTTTATGGAAATAACTAATTAGAAGCCAACATAGGGAACCAGTAAACAAACCTTGAAGTAATAGAAATAACCTTCAAATCACCCTCAAATCCCACCATATTGTCTTAAGAAAGGTAGAAGATATTGGATAAATGTTTTTTTGCTTGTATAAAAAGATTAAATGGCTACGTTTGGTAGAACTTTGAAGTTAGGTCCACTTTATAATGGGTCACCCGAGTCTAAAGGGCAGTAATTCCTAATAAGCTACCTAGTTATCTCACTAACTAACTGAATGAGAGAGAGAGAGAGAGAGAGAGGAAACTTCTATACGATTGCTTGACTCATAAAAAGTAACAGCTAATTTCTCTCAGACCATAGTACACCGTCTTTAAAGATGGTATGACACATTAGACAATGCAGTCTTAGATATATAAAAGAAACAAACAAACAAAAACAAAAAACAAAAGCGAAATACTTATACCTGGAACATTTATGCTCAGTCAAGGTGGACCAGGGTCTAGACATCAGTTAACTACTTACTAATTTGCATGAACTACACTTAGTCATTTTGTTTCATAAGGATAGCGTCCCTGAGTTATAACCCACCATTGATTTAATATTAAGTTTTCATACTAATTCTACTACTTACTTACAAGGATAAGGCCCATAGAGAAACATACACGGAGTTGTTTTGTTGCTGCCTAAATACTAAAAATATTAGTCATTAAGCTAATGACGTATTTTCCTTACCGCACAATCATTTCTATTTAGATTTTTGCTGTTTACTGCAATGGATATGTTGGCGTTAATTCATTAACTAATTAAACCAATAATTCTTTCTTCGTTTATAGGATTACCATGGCATTAGAAATGGGAAGCCGAAGAAAGACAAAATAAGAAATTGGAAGTTGAAAGCATTTGATGAAGACGAAGGTTTTACAACACTTGTATTTTCAAGGAAATTCGAAACAAATGATATACATGACATGAATATCACGGTATGTTTACATTTCGCTTTTACACCTTAATTCAAATCTATTTCATAAGCGAAATATCTTTAAAACTAAATTTGTTCGGCAGAATGGATCATCGTGTGGCCATTATTTTCACATTCCTCGGTCGGCTTCAAAGTGTAATATCTTAGTTAATTTTTTGTTTCATAAAATATTGTATTTAAGGAAAGAGTATTTAAAAATACTGAACGACTTTAGTTTCTTCTTGGAATGGAAGATGATTGTTAGTTAGTAGGTGCCGTCCTCCAATGAATTTGCTGAAAGATAGGTAAGTGAAGCAAGAATGATCCGTGTGAGTGGATCAAATTTCAGCATGCACCTTTAGGCTAGAGGGCCTAGTAAGGAAAAGTTACTTGCTCTTGGTACTTAAAAATAGACTTGGACTTGTAAGATTTTTACTGACCCTAGATAACTGTCCACCTGTTAGGACACATCGTCTTGTAGAATATCACTTTCTGTAGTCTATCTCACACTGTCTTTGTCTTGAATTAAAACTAACGCTTCGGCAATGTTACCATATTTGGTTATCCTTGGTAAAGCTAACGATTGATCACCGACGCAGTTGAGCAATACGCCTGCAAACTCATATTGCAGTTAAGTAGATATGAGTGATGTTGGCAGATATCAAAGGACCTGTTTTAGTTTTTAAGTGTGAAAATTCAGAGAGAACCTTTTAGAATTCTGTGTATAATAATAATGATAATAATAATAATAATGATGATGATGATGATGATGATGATGATGATGATGATGATGATGATGATGATAATAATAATAATAATAATAATAATAATAATAATAATAATGATGATGATGATGATGATGATGATGATATGATGATGATGATGATAATAATAATAATAATAAAAATAATAATAATGATGATGATAATAATAATAATAATAATAAAAATAAAAATAAAAATAATAATAATAATAACCCCTGATCCATCAATGGCTAATGACCTCTGGCTCAAAATCTGAAACAGAAGGAAACAGAAGGGTTTATCATAGCAGCTCAAGATCAATGCCTACCAACAAAGAACTACCAGGCCAACATATTAAAGAACGGCAGCTCCCCAATATGTCGTGTATGTCAACAACAAAATGAAACCATTGGTCATGTTGTCTCCAAGTGAAGTCTTTTTGCGCCTACAGAGTATCTCAACAAGCATGATAGAGCTGCACAATATATTCACTGGGTAATTTGCAAAAACCTGGATTTGCCCCGTGAAAAAAACTGGTGGGAACACAAACCACCTCCAGTGCTTGAAAATGACCACATCTCACTCCTCTGGAACTTCACCATTCAAACTGACAGAAGGATAGATGCAAATAGGCCAGACATCATATTGAAAGACTTCACACAAAAATCCTGCCTCCTCATTGATATGACTGTCCCAATCGATATAAGCGTATCTGTCAAGACCTACCAAAAACTGAAGAAATGTAGAGATCTTGAAATAGAAATTAGCAAAAAGTGGAACCTGAAGACTAAAACAATACCTGTTGTCATAGGTGCCCTGGGAATGATAGCAAAAGGGGCTGATTGCTACCTAGCTCAGATACCAGGAAACCTCAAAATGGCAGAAATTCAAAAAAATAGTGCTCATGAGAACTGCTCATAACCTACGCAAAATACTTTCTATGTAATCTCAAGTTTTAATACAAACATAATTTTCTTATGGTTTCTTAAACATTCACTAGAACAACACTAAGTACAAAACCAAATATATGGGACCCTAGGCATAACACCAACATGAACTTCCAACTTGTTGTCTCTTGAGGTCTCTGGGTGAGACTTGGAGCCAGCTTGTACAAATGTAAAGCAAAAGTCAAACATATAATAATAATAGTAGTAGTAGTAATAATAATAATGATAATAATAATAATAATAATAATAATAATAATAATAATAATAATAATAATAATAATAATAATAATGATAACAATAATAATAATAAACGCCCTGATGCAGTACCAGGTATTGGCTCTCATTGCTTCTGATCTTAACTGATTGGAAGTGTTATCATGTACATTGTTTTGTCTTGGTATAAAAGATGGGCTACAACAAACATTCTGCTCAATACCACAGATTTGCTTGTCAGTTGTTTGACCGTAACCAGTTGAGCATGTCCCTTAGGGGCCGACGATACGTGCATCTCTGATCACGAGCAGAAGTAGTGGGGGAGCATCATAGCCATATGTAGAGAGGGATTCTTAGAGGTTTGGAAACATGCGTGTTTCGTTCAACATTCTTAAGCAATCCTTATTCAGGGACCTTTTGAGTGGGATGGGTTACTCGACCAGAAGGAAATTCTAACTGGGCCCCACCCGCAAGGTCATGCGCTGTTTATCTTGATATGAGATCACCATGTCGCGCACATATGGTTGTGATGCATATGCCTGGTGTACCCTTATCAAACGAGTAGTCATGAGGAATATACTGGGCTTCGTATATTTTACCCCAGTGTCACTTTAATAGCATGCACTGTTCTCTCACTCAGTAATAATAATAATAATAAAATTAATAATGATAATAATGATAATAACAATAATAATAATAATATTATTATTATTATTATTATTATTATTGTTATTATTATTATTATCATTATTATTATTGTAAGACGGTGAGCTGGCAGAAGCATTAGCACGCTGGGCAGGGTGCTTAGCGGCATTTCATCTGTCCTTACATTCTGAGTTCAAATCCCGCCGAGGTCGACTTTGCGTCTCATCCTCTCGGGATTGATGAAATAAGTACCAATTACGCACTGGAGCCGATGTAACTGACTGGCCCTCTCCCCTACGATTTCAGGTCTTGTGCCTAGAGTAGAAAGGATTATATATATATATATATACATATAAGGCAAATGGCACTCCGTCGGTTACGACGACGAAGGTTCCAGGTAATTCGATCAACTGAATAGCCTGCTCGTGAAATTAATGTACAAGTGGCCGAGCCTTTCACACACACGCGTACTCTTAACGCAGTTCTCAGGGAGATTCAGTGTGACAGAATGTAACAAGGCTGGCCCATTGAAGTACAGGTACTATTCATTGCTAGACTGCGGCCATGCTGGAGCACCGCCTTAAGTCGAGCAAATCAACCCCGGGACTTATTCTTTGTAAGCCCAGTACTTATTCTATCAGTCTCTTTTGCCGAACCGCTAAGTGACGGGGACGTAAACACACCAGCATCGGTTGTCAAGCAATGCTAGGGGGACAAACACAGACACACAAACACACACATACATATATATATATATATACATATATACGACAGGCTTCTTTCAGTTTCCGTCTACCAAATCCACTCACAAGGCATTGGTCGGCCCGGGGCTATAGCAGAAGACACTTGCCCAAGATGCCACGCAGTGGGACTGAACCCGGAACCATGTGGTTGGTTAGCAAGCTACTTACCACACAGCCACTCCTGCGCCTATTGTTGAAGAAAACTAAAACATATATTTGTGTTTGGAGAGAGTCATATGGTCTTAATGCCTTATTATGTAATATACACTCATGTATTTATCAGTTCTTATAGTTGTTGAAAAGAAATATTTCAGCTTTACATTTGACATTATAAAAGTGCACAACGGCAACAACAATAACAACAACGATGACGACGAGCTCAGTGACTCCAACTATATTGACAACAAAACACACCCACAGATTTTCCATATATGTAGTAGATATATTTACATATGTGTGTGTGCGCGTGCATGCGTGTGTGTGTGTGTGTGTGTGCGTGCGTGTGTCCGTGTTTATCCCCCAACCATCATCGCTTGACAACTGATGTTGGTGTGTTTACGTCCCTGTAAGCTAGCGGCTCGGCAAAAGAGACCGATAGAACAAGTACTAGGCTTACAAAAGATAAGACCTGGGGTCAATTTGTTCGACTAAAGGCGGTGCTCCAGCATGACCGCAGTGAAATGACTGAAACAAGTAAAAGAAGAAAGAATATATATGTATATACATGTGTGTGTGTGCGTGTGTATATATGTTTATGTTTATGTTTTCCAGTTTCAGCTCTTGAGCTGTGGCCATGCTGGGGCATATACACACACACACACACACACACACCACACACACACACACACACACACATATATATATATATATATATATAGTTTGAAGAAAGCATTGTCTTTCGTTTTTTATAAAGTCAAAACAATGCAAGTTATCAGAAAAGACATGTCAAAGGTTTGTACTTTATTTTGTATTTCAATACTTCAGGATCTCTTCCTCAGGAAATCTTCGGAGAAGTGTATTGTGAGCTTATTTCTATATTCTGTAGCGTGTATGTATGTATGTATGTATGTATGTATGTATGTATGTATGTATGTATGTATGTATGTATGTAACGGGAAGCTTTATGAAAATAAACAAAAGACGAAGGCAGGTGGAATACAAACAAACAATTGTATTAGTATGGCGCTCAGGAATATAAATAAAAATAAAACAAGTCTTTTACGTTTCGAGCCTACGCTCTTCAACAGAAAGATACACAGAAAAGAAACACGGAGAGAAACAAGGAGAGAGAAATAATGCGTGCAGAAGCTAGCGAATCAACATGGCGATCATGTATGTATGTATGTATGTATGTATGTATGTATGTACGTATGTTTGGATGGACAGATGGATGGATGGATGGATGGATGGATGGATGGATGGATGGATCAGTGTGAAGCAGTGCAGCAGAGGAAATGTCAATATTTTTTCTTCAATCTTTTGTAGACAAGTACGATGCGGGTTATTTGGTCATTTGGAGAAAGTGATGATATTACTTACCATAATGTGAAGAACAGAGGAACGAAAAGTTTGTATCTTCTTCAAAAACCACAGCCTGACATCACTATGCCGAAAGATGGCACGAAAATTAATTTCTTAATGAATATGGTAAATATATCTTTGTTACTCTCTTTACTCTTTTACTCTTTTACTTGTTTCAGTCATTTGACTGCAGCCATGCTGGAGCACCGCCTTTAGTCGAGAAACTCGACCCCGGGACTTATTCTTTGTAAGCCCAGTACTTATTCTATCGGTCTCTTTTGCCGAACCGCTAAGTGACGGGGACTTAAACACACCAGCATCGATTGTCAAGCAATGCTAGGGGGACAAACACAGACACAGAAACACACACACGCATACATATATATACGACGGGCTTCTTTCAGTTTCCGTCTACCAAATCCACTCACAAGGCTTTGGTCGGCCCGACGCTATAGTAGAAGACACTCGCCCAAGGTGCCACGCAGTGGGACTGAACCCGGAACCATGTGGTTGGTAAGCAAGCTTCTTACTACACAGCCACTCCTGCGCCTACGTTTAGTTATTTTTCTTTCTTTTCGTTGCTTGACGTTTTGCTTTATTTGTTCTCACACTAATTAAGTCCTGATTAAGTATCATAGATCATCGAAAGGATTGCAGCCGTAATTATACGACTTTTTAGGTGTATAAAGAGCTACGTTATCCGTGTCCAGTCGAACCACTGAACTCTTGAGGTATGCGGTACTCCTAATACTGCAGCTATCAATAGCTTTCTTTATGGTAATTAAACCAACTAGAAATAGCAACCAAATTACACCACACAATCTTTAAAATCAAGCGAAAGAAAAAAGCGTATTGGATGCTGTAGTTTTAGATGAATTATGTCTGAAAAAGACGGGATGATCACAGTTTGAATTCTTTCGATCATACGTCTGTTTAATCAGAACTGAACTGGAGCTTAAGAACATCAATAACAAAGCAAAAGCAGCATCATCATTCTATAAATATTTATCCAAGCTGGTACAACTCATTCCTATATCTACAAGAAGCGAGATGTCTGTGCAATTACGAGTATTTCATTACTTTCACGTGTTTAATTCTTCCTAAGTTATCATAGTGCAAAGAAATGTCACACTCACCAGGAATCGAACTAGAGACTATGAGAATTGAAAGTAATTTCTAACTTGAATAAAAATATCACCCTGTAGTTAAATTGGGAAATGTGTTTCTGTTGTATTCATGCCTTTTTCACCGATATTATAGTGTAAGTGAAGTGGAAAGGTTTTAATCGAGAACTGAAATTGACTCGCGAACTGGTCTCACCAGGGAAGTTTAGTTTATATTTTATAGTGCTTGTTGTAAACGTTAATGACATTAACTTACTGCGTGGTGCAAAGCTATAACATTATAAGGGAAGAATACAGATGAAGAACCGAACCACAAGAATCATTTTAGGACTATTATTAGGTTGTTCCGAAAATAATGGCCGAGTTCAGAAACAATTTTATTCAGGAAAAATTAACAATAGTAATGTTTTATTGATCAAAGCATGGGCCGTGAACGAGATTATTTATGCCCCGTTGATAAAAATTTGTTGGCTTTGATGCTAAGAAATCTTTGAAAGCTGATTCCACCTCTGATTTGGACCTAAAAGTTTTATCACTTGAAAACGTGTTTAAATGCTTTAAAAAATGGTAGTCAGTGGGTGAAAGACCAGGAGAATAAGGAGGTTGTGGTAAAGTCTCGTATCCCAAGTCCGTGAGTTTCTGCAGCGTCATTCTTGCAACATGTGACTTTGCATTATCATGGAGCAGAATTGGGCCACGCCTATTCATCAATGCAGGTCTCATTTTTTACAAGTGAGCATACATTTCAGCGAGCAGATTGCAGTAAACCTCTGCTGTAATGCTCTGATTGGCTTCCGGAAAGCTGTAACGGACAACACCAACTGCAGACCACCATAATCTTTTGCTGATGCAATTTTGGCTTTGGGAAATGTTTGGGGGACTCATCACGAGTAAGTCATTGACCTGATCGCTTACGGTTATCATAAAGAATCCACTTTTCGTCACAAATGAATATTCAGTCAATGGATCACTGGTGTTTCGCAGAAAGATTATCAGGCATACTTCAAAATACCGAACTTTTTGATTTTCATTGAGCTCATCTATCGAGCTTTTTCAACTTACCAACCTTCTGAAGATTGCGTGAGACCGTTGCAATACCAACACCAAGTGCCTGAGATATTTCTCTGACAATTTGACGTGGGTTTTTCAACAACTGATTTCAATTGTTCATTGTCAAGACTGCATAACCGTCCTCTGCCTTCTCCATCTTCAAGGCTCTTATCATCATTACGGAATTTCTGAAACTACCTTCGTACTGTGCGATCACTTGTGGACCCCCTCTCCCCATGTTGATATTGGCAGCAGTTCGGGAGGCAGTGTGCCCAAGATTGAACTCATGCAAGAAAAGTAAGCGAAGGTTCTTTTTTTGTCATGTTCATAATTAAGGGCGCCTATGCTTCAAGAATGTTTTCTGTCTGAAATAAGTAGAAAATTATTGAAAAGAATACATCAATTATTAAGCATGACAAAATTCACCTAAAATATAATTAAAATACTATGATAAAATTGCGGCCATTATTTTCGGAACAACCTAATATTTATTTCATTTATTTATTGGAATTCAAACTCAAGTTAAATAGTTCATTATATTTAGTCCACTATTATCACGATTCTGTGGTACCATCTCTTACATGTAGAGATTATTAGGAAATATAACTGAGGAGATAAACAATGTCATCATTGTGGTTGTTGCTTAACTTCAGATCCGCCTCGTTCGAGCCAACCAATGATCAAAGACGTAACAGCCCTGACCATCTCGTCATTTTGGATATGATCCGATGTGTTCTTTGATGCAATTAGTAAATTTCATTCTGCGACAAGCACTCGAAAATGACCGTTTGTTTTCTCACTGCACACCTTTGTCCAACAGACATTAAACATGCAGATATTTAAGTAAGGTATCACCCGTTCCAATATCAATATCTCCAGTTGGCAGAGTCTACAATGGTACAATGGTTACAAGCTCTGTGTGTATCTTCTCTTAACTATCTTATAAAAAAAAATAACAATGATGACAAAGAATCGTTCAGAGAAATGTCGAACTGTGGTTTTGTGACTGAACCAGATTGATCTGAGAATGTAAACAAGTAGACTGATGATGGTCTGTGCCAGTAACAAACACCGTTTTTACCGGCATGTAAAACGTGCTTTTTATATTTCTAAGTGAATCGAAGAATTTCCCTGTGTCTAATGCAGATGTATTACGGATGGGAGACTGAGTGTTATCAGATAGGGAGTCAGATAAGCATAAGTCTACTGGTCACAACAATTGTTATAAAGAATAAAATATTGAAAACAAATCAAAAAACCACATCTGATTAGTCTTACATTACGTAATTACTGTTACCTTTAACAAATATTTATTAAATTATCTAAATGAAAATTCTCCTAGCAAGACGCCAGAAGCGTTAAGCTTTCATCAGTCTATCAGCGATTTGCAATGGGTGGATGGTAATAAAACCATAAACCATAGTGATTTATGGTTTATAAATACATCTATACCTAAAATACAAGTTTTACATCCTTTTTGGCAATTCTCTTTGTCAAACTGTAAACAATTAATATCTGATCTAAAAGAAGATATATTTTAATATGGCACTCCCATAACGTAGTTTATTTATGGCTTTATGCTTTATTCAAATATACTCTCATAACATTGTATCCACAAGCAAAGAATAATACATTTTCCCAACAAAACCACTTTAAATTACCTTTCAATAAATGTCTCATGAAACATACTAAATTTATTTTTTTCTTATAAAATATACTTGTAAAATTATGGTGTGCTATATGCGAGAGTGCGTCAAATATGTCGGCAAATAAGGTAATTAGTAAGGAAGTCCATTCTGCAGTGAGTACAGATTTTAACTGTTCAGTTCAGGTATTTTTCTTCATTTGAAAGAGAAAGAGAGAGTGTGTAAGAGAGATTGAGAGAGAAAGGGGAGAGAAGAGAGAGAGAGAGAGAAAGAAGGAGAGAGTGGGGTTTCAATAAATGTCTCATCAGTTGCAGACAAGTACCAAAAAAAAAAACACGGTAATATCAGTTTCTAATTTAGGCTAAGGTGGTGTTAGACTGTACCATCGACCACAGCATTTGTCTGGTTCGTTATTTTATCAATTGTGAAAGGATAAAAAGCAAAATTGACCGCATTGGAATTTGAAATCAGACGGTAGAGAACCAGAAGAAAGGTTGCAAAATATTTTCTCCGAAACTCTAAAGATTCTACTAGCTTCTTGCCTTTGATAATAGTTTCAAAGTTAGGCACACGGCCAACAATTTTGAGGGGAGGGGTTTAGTCAGTTCAACTGATTGCAGTAAAATGACGCCCGAAGGAAGTAAAGCAATGTTTGCATCGGTAGGATTCCGATTCAGATCGGAAATGGCCGAAAAATATTGCAAAGCATTTCGTTCGATGTTCTAAAGATTCTGTCAATCCACGATAACGATGACGACGACATCGTGGACGACGGTGGTGGGTGTGACGATAGTAGTGGTAGTGATGACGATGATGATGATGGTGGTGGTGGTGGTGGTGGTGGTGGTGGTGATGACGATGTTGATAAATATTTGCTTCCAGCCCAGCAGGTACAGCATATTTTGTTCCTCTTCTTCACTCTCAGATGAAGGGCAAAATCCGAAATGTTAGATCATGTTCTCACGACAAATGGCCTTATCAAACTCTTCTATTTTGCTCTCCTACTTATCTCAGTGCTATTCTTGACAGTCATATGAACTAAGGTAACGTACTAAGAAACACCAATAGCTGTTTTGAATTCACGAGCAATTAATTCTCTTTCAAAGTCATACTGTAAATAACCTCATAATTTTAATTCTTTCTGCTCCTATTTCTTTATTTTCTCTTGCTCGTTGAAAACATATATACCTTTTGTGTGTATGTGTGTGTGTGTGTGTGTGTGTGTCTTATGTACATGTAAGTAAACACGAAACTAAACTAAATAACAAAAGAAAAACGCGAAAAAAGTAATACGAAGGACCGAAAGAAAGTTGTATGGTGATACCCCAGCATAAACATATTCTTTGTCTAAAAGCAATAAAAAACAACTTCGTTCCCTGCCTTTTTTTTTACACATTAAACCAGTTTTCTTTGTGTGTTTTATAGCTGCCAGTCCCAGAAAAACACACGACTTATTGGTGCAAATCGTTCATTGTTCCGAGGTTTTCTGAACGAAAACATATCATACAGGTAAATATTTACATAAGAGAAAAAAATGGACCCTTTTTATAACTTTTCATTCCCGTTTGGGAAAATCGTTGTGGGTGTGTCACATTACAAATCCGAGATACAAGACAGAGACTTCTTTGTGCATAAACCATCAAATTATAAAAAAAGATATTATAGAGTAAAGATTGCTTACCAACATAATATGCAGTCTTGGTTTAGGACGAATGTTGCTGTAATTTAGCCCAAGGAGACATCGTCTCCAGCAGGCTATACGACACGATCTGTGTCCTTATATTTTCGAACAAGGGAATCTAGCACTCCAGCTCAGCTCAAAACAATATCGCAATTTCAGGGTTATTTCCCTTCATCAGCACAGAATAATTGTTTGGCTAGAGGTGGCGCTGCCAAATTCCCGTTCGAAGTATATAGTTTTCAAAGTGACAGGTATAGTTTTCAAAGTCACTGATCTATAAATTAGAATATAAGGACACAGATCATGTCGTATAGCCAACTGGAGTCGATGTCTCTTGGGGCCAATTTATAGCAGCATTTGTCCTAAACCAGGACTGCCATGTTATGCTGGCAAACAATCTTTACTCTAAAGTACTGTTGCTGAATATCTCTAGTTGTGAGGTTTAAAAATAGTAATTTTCTTAGGTATTATAGAGGTTACAGCTCTAAATGACAGCATTGCGGGAGCCCTTACGTCACAAACCGGGAACCTTTCAGCTATTACCAAAAATAACCTATTCTAGTAAAATGAAATTAGCCCCTGAAATATCACTATTCTTAAAATTGTTTTATGAGCCAGATGAAAATATTAAAGATATTAATTAGGTCAATTAATGATAAGGAGAGAAAACAAGTATTTCATTCAAAACATCTTTACTTTAGTTCTATATTTAAGAGATGAGGAATTATGTACATTATTTACACTATTTACATTTGATGGATATTTGTTCTCATCTTGTTTGTTGTTAACACAACGTCTCGGTTGATATACCTTCCAGCCTTCTTCAGGTGTCTTGAGGAAATTTCGAACTACTACGCCATATGCCCACGGGAATATGGTGTAGTGGTTAAGAGCGTGGGCTACTAACCCCAAAATTCCGAGTTCGATTCCAAGCAGTGACCTGAACACTAACAACAACAACAACAATCATAATAATAATAATAGCGTCGAAAAATACCTTAGGAAAGAGAACCCAGGTTCGAAATTTCCCCAAGACACCTGAAGAAGGCTGGAGGGTATATCAGCCGAAACGCTGTGTTCACAACAAACAAGATGAGGACAAATATCCGTCGAATGTAAATAATATAAATAATATAAATAATGTATCTTCACTTCAGGTTTTGAAAAGTCCAGCTGTTTCAGTTTTAATATAACATCAGTTACTTGAATGCTACCTTCAAGGTTCAATTGACACTTGTATTTTATTTTCTAATTAGTCAATGTAGAAAACTATTATCAGACAGGTAGGTTGTTGCAAAGGGCAGTATTTTTGTTTCTTCTACATGAACTGGTTTGAAATCAATTGCTGCTTTTGGCATTCAAAAGATGAAAAAAAAACCTGCCGTATTCCGTAATTCTATGAGTGCTTCACTGTTGAAGTAAATTCTAAAGATTTGTAATACTTTAGTCATTATAAGATGACGAGCAATTTTACAGTTAAAGATCTACAATAAAGCGGATAGTCTTTATTGTAGATCTGAAAAGCAATCATTCAAAATTTGACAAAATAACTTATGACTGTTTCTTTTATATCATCATCAGTTGTAAAATATTGTCATCAACACTAATATTTTCACAATTTTCTAAAAGCTACTAGTTTGGAAAGGTGGCTCCTATAGTGTTAATCAACTCTCTTGTACCAGTACAGAAACTCGTAAAAAATTCTATTAGCTTTTGAAAGCTGGCAATCTAGTTTTGATTCACTCTTTGGTTCCAGTACAGAAACTGATTCAAATGCTAAAATCTTTTATTTTGCTAAAATTGATTTCGATAAGTTTCCTTTGTAACATGGCTTATGACAACAACTAAATGCGAGGGGCCAGTGAAAATGAATTACTGAACTTATCTGCAAACCTTTCTGGTATTTTGAGCCCCCAGAAACGTTTGGGTTCTCAGTTGTTAGAGTCTAAGCTCTATCGAGATCGTCTCCCCGTGAAGGCCATTTCACTTCTGTGTAAAATAGGAGGCCGAAATATTCAGCTTCTCCATCCTTACATGCATGACAAAACAGCTGCATCTTTGGAGTATATCCTTCGACAGCATCCATGTTTGCAAAACGTTTTTCTTTAAGGACTGTTTTCATTCTGAGAACAAAAAGTTGCAGGGAGAAAGTTTTGTTCCTATGTCAACGAAAATTAAGAAAGCTTTCAAATAAAAAGCTGTAAATTGGTAAATGTAGTATAACATCTTTATGTAACCACTCAATACAAATTTTTTTTAAAAAGTGTCAGTGAGTGGCTGTGTGGTAAGTAGCTTGCTAACCAACCACATGGCTCCGGGTTCAGTCCCACTGCGTGGCATCTTGGGCAAGTGCCTTCTGCTATAGCCCCGGGCCGACCAATGCCTTGTGAGTGGATTTGGTAGACGGAAACTGAAAGAAGCCTGTCGTATATATGTATATATATATATGTGTGTGTGTATGTGTGTGTGTTTGTGTGTTTGTCCCCCTAGCATTGCTTGACAACCGATGCTGGTGTGTTTACGTCCCCGTCACTTAGCGGTTCGGCAAAAGAGACCGATAGAATAAGTACAGGGCTTACAAAGAATAGGTCCCGGGGTCGATTTGCTCGACTAAAGGCGGTGCTCCAGCATGGCCGCAGTCAAATGACTGAAACAAGTAAAGGAAAGAAAAGAAAGAAAGTGAAACCACCATAACTTAGTTTTAAGTTTAAATACACGTAATTGTAAAACTGAGCAAAGTGTCCAGTCACTTATGCGGTGTACAATAGGGTGGAGTGAAAATAATAAAAAAATCGTAAAAATTGAAAATGTCTGAGAACTAAAATGTTGCTATATTTAATTACTAGAAAAATGTTAAAATAGAATAGAGGGAGTGGGTAAACGGAGTCATGCAATTTTTGGTTAAAAAAATAATACTGCCTCACACTTAAGGCGGTGTGCGAAGGTGCTGGAAGCACTCCGTCGGTTACGACGACGAGGGTTCCTGTTGATCCGAATCAACGGAACAGCCTGCTCGTGAAATTAACGTGTAAGTGGCTGAGCACTCCACAGACACGTGTACCCTTAACGTAGTTCTCGGGGATATTCAGCGTGACACAGAGAGTGACAAGGCCGGCCTTTTGAAATACAGGTACAACAGAAACAGCAAGTAAGAGTGAGAGAAAGTTGTGGTGAAAGAGTACAGCAGGGATCACCACCATCCCTGCCGGAGCCTCGTGGAGCTTTTAGGTGTTTTCGCTCAATAAACACTCAGAACGCCCGGTCTGGGAATCGAAACCGCGATCCTATGACCGCGAGTCCGCTGCCCTAACCACTGGGCCATTGCGCCTCCTGTGCGAAGGTGCATTGTCGTAATGAAACCACTACTCTCCACTTTGCCACTGGTCGGGGAATTTACTCCTCGCCGTGTCTTGCAAACGCTTCAGAACTGCCAAGTAAAATGCCTGGTTAACTGTTTGACAATTCCTTTCGCATCGATGAAACAAATCAGCATCGTCTTAATGGACTTCACTTGATGTACTTTTTGGGTACGTGTTGACATTGAATATTTCCATTGACCTGATTGCTGCTTCGTTTCCGGGTCTTAGCTGTAGCAGCAGCTTCAATCACCAGTAATGAGCTTCAAAAAAAAAAAAGTTCAGATCAACTATCAACTGTTCTTTCAGTTCTTTACACGCATTCAGTCATGGCTGCATTTGATCTTCCGTGAACAAGTGAGGCACAAATTTTGCTGCAACTCTTTTCATTCGCAATTCCTCGCTCAAAATTCGTTGGCAGGCGCTGCAGGACACATTAGTCATATCAATAAGTTCGTCAATTGTTCAGTGACAATCCTCCAAGATCAGTTCATGAAGGTGATGTTTTCATTTGTTCGGGAGTTCGACGGTCGCCCTGAACGAGGTTGGTCTTCAAGCGATAAGTGACCATTCCTAAAGCGTGAAAACCACTCGTAAACTTGTGTTTTGCTCATGGCAGCGTCTCTGTAAGCTGTTTAAAGCATGACAACTGTTTCGGCCGCCCGTTTTGCCCAGAAGGAAACAGAATTTCACGGAAGCGCGCTGTCCCTTCGTTTCAGCCGTAGCAAAAATCGATGAACAGGGGAGAAGCACTGCAAAACAAAAACATACCACATAGCAGTAGGATTTCACTCGATGACACCAGTTGAGAGACTGATGCCTAAGGGTCGCATCAAGTGGCTTCTAGCGGTGGAAGCATGAACTGCAACCGGATTTTCCCACAGAGAACGTTTTCAGTTACTTTTGGATACCCTCTCGTATATAAATACATTATTTCTTATTTTTACTTCTTTTTTGGGTTTCAAAACACACTTACTCATTTAAACGTATAATGGGGGTGGGGGAAAGCATGAGTTATAGTTATAAATCAAATCAGAATGCGTACATAGAAATTTAGTACAAAATATATTTTTATGAGAGAAATTTATTTCAAATTATTTATGGACAAACGAAATCTATACATAAATATTTATTTCAATACTTGGTTTTAAATGCTATCAGAGCAGGTGAAGTTTTTCCTCAAAAATGCTGAGCCAAATACAATAAATAATTTTGTCTGCCATTTTAGATAAGTCGAGGATATTTACTTTATAATTTTCACGTGTTTCACTGAGTGAATTGCAGCCATTCTGGGACACCACTTTAGCGGGTATAGTCGGACAAACTAACCCCAGTACTTTTAAAGTCTGCTACTTTTCCTATCGTTCTTCTTTGCCGAGCCGCTAAATTGCGGGGACATAATCAAACCCAAATTTTGTTGTCAAGAAGTAAGGGTGAAGGACAAACGCAAACACAGCTGGGGTATTCTAGATGAAATTTGTCTAAGGTGTCATTTAATGGGATTGAACCCAAAACTATGTGGTTACAAAGCGAACTTCTTAACTACACTGCTATGTCTGCGCCTGTGTATTGGATGGAAGCACTCCGTCGGTTACGACGACGAGGGTTCCGGTTGATCCGAATCAACGGAACAGCCTGCTCGGGAAATTAACGTGTAAGTGGCTGAGCACTCCACAGACACGTGTACCCTTAACGTAGTTCTCGGGGATATTCAGCGTGACACAGAGAGTGACAAGGCCGGCCTTTTGAAATACTGGTACAACAGAAACAGCAAGTAAGAGTGAGAGAAAGTTGTGGTGAAAGAGTACAGCAGGGATCACCACCATCCCTGCCGGAGCCTCGTGGAGCTTTTAGGTGTTTTCGCTCAATAAACACTCAGAACGCCCGGTCTGGGAATCGAAACCGCGATCCTATGACCGCGAGTCCGCTGCCCTAACCACTGGGCCATTGCGCCTCCTGTGCGAAGGTGCATTGTCGTAATGAAACCACTACTCTCCACTTTGCCACTGGTCGGGGAATTTACTCCTCGCCGTGTCTTGCAAACGCTTCAGAACTGCCAAGTAAAATGCCTGGTTAACTGTTTGACAATTCCTTTCGCATCGATGAAACAAATCAGCATCGTCTTAATGGACTTCACTTGATGTACTTTTTGGGTACGTGTTGACATTGAATATTTCCATTGACCTGATTGCTGCTTCGTTTCCGGGTCTTAGCTGTAGCAGCAGCTTCAATCACCAGTAATGAGCTTCAAAAAAAAAAAAGTTCAGATCAACTATCAACTGTTCTTTCAGTTCTTTACACGCATTCAGTCATGGCTGCATTTGATCTTCCGTGAACAAGTGAGGCACACAATTTTGCTGCAACTCTTTTCATTCGCAATTCCTCGCTCAAAATTCGTTGGCAGGCGCTGCAGGACACATTAGTCATATCAATAAGTTCGTCAATTGTTCAGTGACAATCCTCCAAGATCAGTTCATGAAGGTGATGTTTTCATTTGTTCGGGAGTTCGACGGTCGCCCTGAACGAGGTTGGTCTTCAAGCGATAAGTGACCATTCCTAAAGCGTGAAAACCACTCGTAAACTTGTGTTTTGCTCATGGCAGCGTCTCTGTAAGCTGTTTAAAGCATGACAACTGTTTCGGCCGCCCGTTTTGCCCAGAAGGAAACAGAATTTCACGGAAGCGCGCTGTCCCTTCGTTTCAGCCGTAGCAAAAATCGATGAACAGGGGAGAAGCACTGCAAAACAAAAACATACCACATAGCAGTAGGATTTCACTCGATGACACCAGTTGAGAGACTGATGCCTAAGGGTCGCATCAAGTGGCTTCTAGCGGTGGAAGCATGAACTGCAACCGGATTTTCCCACAGAGAACGTTTTCAGTTACTTTTGGATACCCTCTCGTATATAAATACATTATTTCTTATTTTTACTTCTTTTTTGGGTTTCAAAACACACTTACTCATTTAAACGTATAATGGGGGTGGGGGAAAGCATGAGTTATAGTTATAAATCAAATCAGAATGCGTACATAGAAATTTAGTACAAAATATATTTTTATGAGAGAAATTTATTTCAAATTATTTATGGACAAACGAAATCTATACATAAATATTTATTTCAATACTTGGTTTTAAATGCTATCAGAGCAGGTGAAGTTTTTCCTCAAAAATGCTGAGCCAAATACAATAAATAATTTTGTCTGCCATTTTAGATAAGTCGAGGATATTTACTTTATAATTTTCACGTGTTTCACTGAGTGAATTGCAGCCATTCTGGGACACCACTTTAGCGGGTATAGTCGGACAAACTAACCCCAGTACTTTTAAAGTCTGCTACTTTTCCTATCGTTCTTCTTTGCCGAGCCGCTAAATTGCGGGGACATAATCAAACCCAAATTTTGTTGTCAAGAAGTAAGGGTGAAGGACAAACGCAAACACAGCTGGGGTATTCTAGATGAAATTTGTCTAAGGTGTCATTTAATGGGATTGAACCCAAAACTATGTGGTTACAAAGCGAACTTCTTAACTACACTGCTATGTCTGCGCCTGTGTATTGGATGGAAGCACTCCGTCGGTTACGACGACGAGGGTTCCGGTTGATCCGAATCAACGGAACAGCCTGCTCGGGAAATTAACGTGTAAGTGGCTGAGCACTCCACAGACACGTGTACCCTTAACGTAGTTCTCGGGGATATTCAGCGTGACACAGAGAGTGACAAGGCCGGCCTTTTGAAATACTGGTACAACAGAAACAGCAAGTAAGAGTGAGAGAAAGTTGTGGTGAAAGAGTACAGCAGGGATCACCACCATCCCTGCCGGAGCCTCGTGGAGCTTTTAGGTGTTTTCGCTCAATAAACACTCAGAACGCCCGGTCTGGGAATCGAAACCGCGATCCTATGACCGCGAGTCCGCTGCCCTAACCACTGGGCCATTGCGCCTCCTGTGCGAAGGTGCATTGTCGTAATGAAACCACTACTCTCCACTTTGCCACTGGTCGGGGAATTTACTCCTCGCCGTGTCTTGCAAACGCTTCAGAACTGCCAAGTAAAATGCCTGGTTAACTGTTTGACAATTCCTTTCGCATCGATGAAACAAATCAGCATCGTCTTAATGGACTTCACTTGATGTACTTTTTGGGTACGTGTTGACATTGAATATTTCCATTGACCTGATTGCTGCTTCGTTTCCGGGTCTTAGCTGTAGCAGCAGCTTCAATCACCAGTAATGAGCTTTAAAAAAAAAAGTTCAGATCAACTATCAACTGTTCTTTCAGTTCTTTACACGCATTCAGTCATGGCTGCATTTGATCTTCCGTGAACAAGTGAGGCACAAATTTTGCTGCAACTCTTTTCATTCGCAATTCCTCGCTCAAAATTCGTTGGCAGGCGCTGCAGGACACATTAGTCATATCAATAAGTTCGTCAATTGTTCAGTGACAATCCTCCAAGATCAGTTCATGAAGGTGATGTTTTCATTTGTTCGGGAGTTCGACGGTCGCCCTGAACGAGGTTGGTCTTCAAGCGATAAGTGACCATTCCTAAAGCGTGAAAACCACTCGTAAACTTGTGTTTTGCTCATGGCAGCGTCTCTGTAAGCTGTTTAAAGCATGACAACTGTTTCGGCCGCCCGTTTTGCCCAGAAGGAAACAGAATTTCACGGAAGCGCGCTGTCCCTTCGTTTCAGCCGTAGCAAAAATCGATGAACAGGGGAGAAGCACTGCAAAACAAAAACATACCACATAGCAGTAGGATTTCACTCGATGACACCAGTTGAGAGACTGATGCCTAAGGGTCGCATCAAGTGGCTTCTAGCGGTGGAAGCATGAACTGCAACCGGATTTTCCCACAGAGAACGTTTTCAGTTACTTTTGGATACCCTCTCGTATATAAATACATATTTCTTATTTTTACTTCTTTTTTGGGTTTCAAAACACACTTACTCATTTAAACGTATAATGGGGGTGGGGGAAAGCATGAGTTATAGTTATAAATCAAATCAGAATGCGTACATAGAAATTTAGTACAAAATAATTTTTATGAGAGAATTTATTTCAAATTATTTATGGACAAACGAAATCTATACATAAATATTTATTTCAATACTTGGTTTTAAATGCTATCAGAGCAGGTGAAGTTTTTCCTCAAAATGCTGAGCCAGATACAATAAATAATTTTGTCTGCCATTTTAGATAAGTCGAGGATATTTACTTTATAATTTTCACGTGTTTCACTGAGTGAATTGCAGCCATTCTGGGAACCACTTTAGCGGGTATAGTCGGACAAACTAACCCCAGTACTTCTAAAGTCTGCTACTTTTCCTATCGTTCTTCTTTGCCGAGCCGCTAAATTGCGGGGACATAATCAAACCCAATTTTGTTGTCAAGAAGTAAGGGTGAAGGACAAACGCAAACACAGCTGGGGTATTCTAGATGAAATTTGTCTAAGGTGTCATTTAATGGGATTGAACCCAAAACTATGTGGTTACAAAGCGAACTTCTTAACTACACTGCTATGTCTGCGCTGTGTATTGGATGGAAGCACTCCGTCGCGCGTTACGACGACGAGGGTTCCGGTTGATCCGAATCAACGGAACAGCCTGCTCGGGAAATTAACGTGTAAGTGGCTGAGCACTCCACAGACACGTGTACCCTTAACGTAGTTATCGGGATATTCAGCGTGACACAGAGAGTGACAAGGCCGGCCTTTTGAAATACAGGTACAACAGAAACAGGAAGTAAGAGTGAGAGAAAGTTGTGGTGAAAGAGTACAGCAGGGATCACCACCATCCCTGCCGGACCCTCGTGGAGCTTTTAGGTGTTTTCGCTCAATAAACACTCAGAACGCTCGGTCTGGGAATCGAAACCGCGATCCTATGACCGCGAGTCCGCTGCCCTAACCACTGGGCCATTGCGCCTCCACGCCTGTGTATTATATAACAAGTGAATGAATGCGTGGAAATAAACAATTAGAACATATCTTACAGTGTTTGTAAGCATAGTAACATTATTTGAAAAGATCTTAAGTTTAGTTGCTGACCCAATTGTTCACCCTTGAAAATTGCTTTGTATAACTTCGTGAATTACCGAAGGCATTCTTACGTGTGCAGGGACTTTCTACTTTGATAGCGTCTGATATTTATTATAACAAGATATTGGCTTCAAATTTTTGGCACAAGGTTAGTAAATTTAGGGAAGGGTGAGTCGAATACATCGATACCAGTGTTTGATTGGTACTTATTTACTCCGAAAGGATGAAAGGTAAAGGCGACCTCAGCGGAATTTGAATTAAGAACTAAATATGGACGAAATACTGCTTTGCATTTTGTCCGGCATGCACACGATTCTGCCAGCGCTGGCTTATTCAAACAGTTCATTAAAATAAAAAATAAAAAAATTCATTATAATTTTTTCTATTTCTTCAATTAATAATCAGTTGATCACATGGCTCAGTGAAGGCGCATGGCTCAGTGGTTAGTGCGTCGAGCTTATGATCGCGAGGTTGTGAATTGGATGGAAGCACTCCGTCGGTTACGACGACGAGGGTTCCGGTTGATCCGAATCAACGGAACAGCCTGCTCGGGAAATTAACGTGTAAGTGGCTGAGCACTCCACAGACACGTGTACCCTTAACGTAGTTCTCGGGGATATTCAGCGTGACACAGAGAGTGACAAGGCCGGCCTTTTGAAATACTGGTACAACAGAAACAGCAAGTAAGAGTGAGAGAAAGTTGTGTGTGAAAGAGTACAGCAGGGATCACCACCATCCCTGCCGGAGCCTCGTGGAGCTTTTAGGTGTTTTCGCTCAATAAACACTCAGAACGCCCGGTCTGGGAATCGAAACCGCGATCCTATGACCGCGAGTCCGCTGCCCTAACCACTGGGCCATTGCGCCTCCTGTGCGAAGGTGCATTGTCGTAATGAAACCACTACTCTCCACTTTGCCACTGGTCGGGGAATTTACTCCTCGCCGTGTCTTGCAAACGCTTCAGAACTGCCAAGTAAAATGCCTGGTTAACTGTTTGACAATTCCTTTCGCATCGATGAAACAAATCAGCATCGTCTTAATGGACTTCACTTGATTGTACTTTTTGGGTACGTGTTGACATTGAATATTTCCATTGACCTGATTGCTGCTTCGTTTCCGGGTCTTAGCTGTAGCAGCAGCTTCAATCACCAGTAATGAGCTTCAAAAAAAAAAAAGTTCAGATCAACTATCAACTGTTCTTCAGTTCTTTACACGCATTCAGTCATGGCTGCATTTGATCTTCCGTGAACAAGTGAGGCACAAATTTTGCTGCAACTCTTTTCATTCGCAATTCCTCGCTCAAAATTCGTTGGCAGGCGCTGCAGGGACATTAGTCATATCAATAAGTTCGTCAATTGTTCAGTGACAATCCTCCAAGATCAGTTCATGAAGGTGATGTTTTCATTTGTTCGGGAGTTCGACGGTCGCCCTGAACGAGGTTGGTCTTCAAGCGATAAGTGACCATTCCTAAAGCGTGAAAACCACTCGTAAACTTGTGTTTTGCTCATGGCAGCGTCTCTGTAAGCTGTTTAAAGCATGACAACTGTTTCGGCCGCCCGTTTTGCCCAGAAGGAAACAGAATTTCACGGAAGCGCGCTGTCCCTTCGTTTCAGCCGTAGCAAAAATCGATGAACAGGGGAGAAGCACTGCAAAACAAAAACATACCACATAGCAGTAGGATTTCACTCGATGACACCAGTTGAGAGACTGATGCCTAAGGGTCGCATCAAGTGGCTTCTAGCGGTGGAAGCATGAACTGCAACCGGATTTTCCCACAGAGAACGTTTTCAGTTACTTTTGGATACCCTCTCGTATATAAATACATTATTTCTTATTTTTACTTCTTTTTTGGGTTTCAAAACACACTTACTCATTTAAACGTATAATGGGGGTGGGGGGGGAAAGCATGAGTTATAGTTATAAATCAAATCAGAATGCGTACATAGAAATTTAGTACAAAATATTTTTTATGAGAGAAATTTATTTCAAAATTTATGGACAAACGAAATCTATACATAAATATTTATTTCAATACTTGGTTTTAAATGCTATCAGAGCAGGTGAAGTTTTTCCTCAAAAATGCTGAGCCAAATACAATAAATAATTTTGTCTGCCATTTTAGATAAGTCGAGGATATTTACTTTATAATTTTCACGTGTTTCACTGAGTGAATTGCAGCCATTCTGGGACACCACTTTAGCGGGTATAGTCGGACAAACTAACCCCAGTACTTTTAAAGTCTGCTACTTTTCCTATCGTTCTTCTTTGCCGAGCCGCTAAATTGCGGGGACATAATCAAACCCAAATTTTGTTGTCAAGAAGTAAGGGTGAAGGACAAACGCAAACACAGCTGGGGTATTCTAGATGAAATTTGTCTAAGGTGTCATTTAATGGGATTGAACCAAAACTATGTGGTTACAAAGCGAACTTCTTAACTACACTGCTATGTCTGCGCCTGTGTATTGGATGGAAGCACTCCGTCGGTTACGACGACGAGGGTTCCGGTTGATCCGAATCAACGGAACAGCCTGCTCGGGAAATTAACGTGTAAGTGGCTGAGCACTCCACAGACACGTGTACCCTTAACGTAGTTCTCGGGGATATTCAGCGTGACACAGAGAGTGACAAGGCCGGCCTTTTGAAATACTGGTACAACAGAAACAGCAAGTAAGAGTGAGAGAAAGTTGTGGTGAAAGAGTACAGCAGGGATCACCACCATCCCTGCCGGAGCCTCGTGGAGCTTTTAGGTGTTTTCGCTCAATAAACACTCAGAACGCCCGGTCTGGGAATCGAAACCGCGATCCTATGACCGCGAGTCCGCTGCCCTAACCACTGGGCCATTGCGCCTCCTGTGCGAAGGTGCATTGTCGTAATGAAACCACTACTCTCCACTTTGCCACTGGTCGGGGAATTTACTCCTCGCCGTGTCTTGCAAACGCTTCAGAACTGCCAAGTAAAATGCCTGGTTAACTGTTTGACAATTCCTTTCGCATCGATGAAACAAATCAGCATCGTCTTAATGGACTTCACTTGATGTACTTTTTGGGTACGTGTTGACATTGAATATTTCCATTGACCTGATTGCTGCTTCGTTTCCGGGTCTTAGCTGTAGCAGCAGCTTCAATCACCAGTAATGAGCTTCAAAAAAAAAAAAGTTCAGATCAACTATCAACTGTTCTTTCAGTTCTTTACACGCATTCAGTCATGGCTGCATTTGATCTTCCGTGAACAAGTGAGGCACAAATTTTGCTGCAACTCTTTTCATTCGCAATTCCTCGCTCAAAATTCGTTGGCAGGCGCTGCAGGACACATTAGTCATATCAATAAGTTCGTCAATTGTTCAGTGACAATCCTCCAAGATCAGTTCATGAAGGTGATGTTTTCATTTGTTCGGGAGTTCGACGGTCGCCCTGAACGAGGTTGGTCTTCAAGCGATAAGTGACCATTCCTAAAGCGTGAAAACCACTCGTAAACTTGTGTTTTGCTCATGGCAGCGTCTCTGTAAGCTGTTTAAAGCATGACAACTGTTTCGGCCGCCCGTTTTGCCCAGAAGGAAACAGAATTTCACGGAAGCGCGCTGTCCCTTCGTTTCAGCCGTAGCAAAAATCGATGAACAGGGGAGAAGCACTGCAAAACAAAAACATACCACATAGCAGTAGGATTTCACTCGATGACACCAGTTGAGAGACTGATGCCTAAGGGTCGCATCAAGTGGCTTCTAGCGGTGGAAGCATGAACTGCAACCGGATTTTCCCACAGAGAACGTTTTCAGTTACTTTTGGATACCCTCTCGTATATAAATACATTATTTCTTATTTTTACTTCTTTTTTGGGTTTCAAAACACACTTACTCATTTAAACGTATAATGGGGGTGGGGGAAAGCATGAGTTATAGTTATAAATCAAATCAGAATGCGTACATAGAAATTTAGTACAAAATATATTTTTATGAGAGAAATTTATTTCAAATTATTTATGGACAAACGAAATCTATACATAAATATTTATTTCAATACTTGGTTTTAAATGCTATCAGAGCAGGTGAAGTTTTTCCTCAAAAATGCTGAGCCAAATACAATAAATAATTTTGTCTGCCATTTTAGATAAGTCGAGGATATTTACTTTATAATTTTCACGTGTTTCACTGAGTGAATTGCAGCCATTCTGGGACACCACTTTAGCGGGTATAGTCGGACAAACTAACCCCAGTACTTTTAAAGTCTGCTACTTTTCCTATCGTTCTTCTTTGCCGAGCCGCTAAATTGCGGGGACATAATCAAACCCAAATTTTGTTGTCAAGAAGTAAGGGTGAAGGACAAACGCAAACACAGCTGGGGTATTCTAGATGAAATTTGTCTAAGGTGTCATTTAATGGGATTGAACCCAAAACTATGTGGTTACAAAGCGAACTTCTTAACTACACTGCTATGTCTGCGCCTGTGTATTGGATGGAAGCACTCCGTCGGTTACGACGACGAGGGTTCCGGTTGATCCGAATCAACGGAACAGCCTGCTCGGGAAATTAACGTGTAAGTGGCTGAGCACTCCACAGACACGTGTACCCTTAACGTAGTTCTCGGGGATATTCAGCGTGACACAGAGAGTGACAAGGCCGGCCTTTTGAAATACTGGTACAACAGAAACAGCAAGTAAGAGTGAGAGAAAGTTGTGGTGAAAGAGTACAGCAGGGATCACCACCATCCCTGCCGGAGCCTCGTGGAGCTTTTAGGTGTTTTCGCTCAATAAACACTCAGAACGCCCGGTCTGGGAATCGAAACCGCGATCCTATGACCGCGAGTCCGCTGCCCTAACCACTGGGCCATTGCGCCTCCTGTGCGAAGGTGCATTGTCGTAATGAAACCACTACTCTCCACTTTGCCACTGGTCGGGGAATTTACTCCTCGCCGTGTCTTGCAAACGCTTCAGAACTGCCAAGTAAAATGCCTGGTTAACTGTTTGACAATTCCTTTCGCATCGATGAAACAAATCAGCATCGTCTTAATGGACTTCACTTGATGTACTTTTTGGGTACGTGTTGACATTGAATATTTCCATTGACCTGATTGCTGCTTCGTTTCCGGGTCTTAGCTGTAGCAGCAGCTTCAATCACCAGTAATGAGCTTCAAAAAAAAAAAAGTTCAGATCAACTATCAACTGTTCTTTCAGTTCTTTACACGCATTCAGTCATGGCTGCATTTGATCTTCCGTGAACAAGTGAGGCACAAATTTTGCTGCAACTCTTTTCATTCGCAATTCCTCGCTCAAAATTCGTTGGCAGGCGCTGCAGGACACATTAGTCATATCAATAAGTTCGTCAATTGTTCAGTGACAATCCTCCAAGATCAGTTCATGAAGGTGATGTTTTCATTTGTTCGGGAGTTCGACGGTCGCCCTGAACGAGGTTGGTCTTCAAGCGATAAGTGACCATTCCTAAAGCGTGAAAACCACTCGTAAACTTGTGTTTTGCTCATGGCAGCGTCTCTGTAAGCTGTTTAAAGCATGACAACTGTTTCGGCCGCCCGTTTTGCCCAGAAGGAAACAGAATTTCACGGAAGCGCGCTGTCCCTTCGTTTCAGCCGTAGCAAAAATCGATGAACAGGGGAGAAGCACTGCAAAACAAAAACATACCACATAGCAGTAGGATTTCACTCGATGACACCAGTTGAGAGACTGATGCCTAAGGGTCGCATCAAGTGGCTTCTAGCGGTGGAAGCATGAACTGCAACCGGATTTTCCCACAGAGAACGTTTTCAGTTACTTTTGGATACCCTCTCGTATATAAATACATTATTTCTTATTTTTACTTCTTTTTTGGGTTTCAAAACACACTTACTCATTTAAACGTATAATGGGGGTGGGGGAAAGCATGAGTTATAGTTATAAATCAAATCAGAATGCGTACATAGAAATTTAGTACAAAATATATTTTTATGAGAGAAATTTATTTCAAATTATTTATGGACAAACGAAATCTATACATAAATATTTATTTCAATACTTGGTTTTAAATGCTATCAGAGCAGGTGAAGTTTTTCCTCAAAAATGCTGAGCCAAATACAATAAATAATTTTGTCTGCCATTTTAGATAAGTCGAGGATATTTACTTTATAATTTTCACGTGTTTCACTGAGTGAATTGCAGCCATTCTGGGACACCACTTTAGCGGGTATAGTCGGACAAACTAACCCCAGTACTTTTAAAGTCTGCTACTTTTCCTATCGTTCTTCTTTGCCGAGCCGCTAAATTGCGGGGACATAATCAAACCCAAATTTTGTTGTCAAGAAGTAAGGGTGAAGGACAAACGCAAACACAGCTGGGGTATTCTAGATGAAATTTGTCTAAGGTGTCATTTAATGGGATTGAACCCAAAACTATGTGGTTACAAAGCGAACTTCTTAACTACACTGCTATGTCTGCGCCTGTGTATTGGATGGAAGCACTCCGTCGGTTACGACGACGAGGGTTCCGGTTGATCCGAATCAACGGAACAGCCTGCTCGGGAAATTAACGTGTAAGTGGCTGAGCACTCCACAGACACGTGTACCCTTAACGTAGTTCTCGGGGATATTCAGCGTGACACAGAGAGTGACAAGGCCGGCCTTTTGAAATACTGGTACAACAGAAACAGCAAGTAAGAGTGAGAGAAAGTTGTGGTGAAAGAGTACAGCAGGGATCACCACCATCCCTGCCGGAGCCTCGTGGAGCTTTTAGGTGTTTTCGCTCAATAAACACTCAGAACGCCCGGTCTGGGAATCGAAACCGCGATCCTATGACCGCGAGTCCGCTGCCCTAACCACTGGGCCATTGCGCCTCCTGTGCGAAGGTGCATTGTCGTAATGAAACCACTACTCTCCACTTTGCCACTGGTCGGGGAATTTACTCCTCGCCGTGTCTTGCAAACGCTTCAGAACTGCCAAGTAAAATGCCTGGTTAACTGTTTGACAATTCCTTTCGCATCGATGAAACAAATCAGCATCGTCTTAATGGACTTCACTTGATGTACTTTTTGGGTACGTGTTGACATTGAATATTTCCATTGACCTGATTGCTGCTTCGTTTCCGGGTCTTAGCTGTAGCAGCAGCTTCAATCACCAGTAATGAGCTTAAAAAAAAAAAAGTTCAGATCAACTATCAACTGTTCTTTCAGTTCTTTACACGCATTCAGTCATGGCTGCATTTGATCTTCCGTGAACAAGTGAGGCACAAATTTTGCTGCAACTCTTTTCATTCGCAATTCCTCGCTCAAAATTCGTTGGCAGGCGCTGCAGGACACATTAGTCATATCAATAAGTTCGTCAATTGTTCAGTGACAATCCTCCAAGATCAGTTCATGAAGGTGATGTTTTCATTTGTTCGGGAGTTCGACGGTCGCCCTGAACGAGGTTGGTCTTCAAGCGATAAGTGACCATTCCTAAAGCGTGAAAACCACTCGTAAACTTGTGTTTTGCTCATGGCAGCGTCTCTGTAAGCTGTTTAAAGCATGACAACTGTTTCGGCCGCCCGTTTTGCCCAGAAGGAAACAGAATTTCACGGAAGCGCGCTGTCCCTTCGTTTCAGCCGTAGCAAAAATCGATGAACAGGGGAGAAGCACTGCAAAACAAAAACATACCACATAGCAGTAGGATTTCACTCGATGACACCAGTTGAGAGACTGATGCCTAAGGGTCGCATCAAGTGGCTTCTAGCGGTGGAAGCATGAACTGCAACCGGATTTTCCCACAGAGAACGTTTTCAGTTACTTTTGGATACCCTCTCGTATATAAATACATTATTTCTTATTTTTACTTCTTTTTTGGGTTTCAAAACACACTTACTCATTTAAACGTATAATGGGGGTGGGGGAAAGCATGAGTTATAGTTATAAATCAAATCAGAATGCGTACATAGAAATTTAGTACAAAATATATTTTTATGAGAGAAATTTATTTCAAATTATTTATGGACAAACGAAATCTATACATAAATATTTATTTCAATACTTGGTTTTAAATGCTATCAGAGCAGGTGAAGTTTTTCCTCAAAAATGCTGAGCCAAATACAATAAATAATTTTGTCTGCCATTTTAGATAAGTCGAGGATATTTACTTTATAATTTTCACGTGTTTCACTGAGTGAATTGCAGCCATTCTGGGACACCACTTTAGCGGGTATAGTCGGACAAACTAACCCCAGTACTTTTAAAGTCTGCTACTTTTCCTATCGTTCTTCTTTGCCGAGCCGCTAAATTGCGGGGACATAATCAAACCCAAATTTTGTTGTCAAGAAGTAAGGGTGAAGGACAAACGCAAACACAGCTGGGGTATTCTAGATGAAATTTGTCTAAGGTGTCATTTAATGGGATTGAACCCAAAACTATGTGGTTACAAAGCGAACTTCTTAACTACACTGCTATGTCTGCGCCTGTGTATTGGATGGAAGCACTCCGTCGGTTACGACGACGAGGGTTCCGGTTGATCCGAATCAACGGAACAGCCTGCTCGGGAAATTAACGTGTAAGTGGCTGAGCACTCCACAGACACGTGTACCCTTAACGTAGTTCTCGGGGATATTCAGCGTGACACAGAGAGTGACAAGGCCGGCCTTTTGAAATACAGGTACAACAGAAACAGCAAGTAAGAGTGAGAGAAAGTTGTGGTGAAAGAGTACAGCAGGGATCACCACCATCCCCTGCCGGAGCCTCGTGGAGCTTTTAGGTGTTTTCGCTCAATAAACACTCAGAACGCTCTTCTGGGAATCGAAACCGCGATCCTATGACCGCGAGTCCGCTGCCCTAACCACTGGGCCATTGCGCCTCCACGCCTGTGTATTATATAACAAGTGAATCAATGCGTGGAAATAAACAATTAGAACATATCTTACAGTGTTTGTAAGCATAGTAACATTATTTGAAAAGATCTTAAATTTAGTTGCTGACCCAATTGTTCACCCTTGAAAATTGCTTTGTATAACTTCGTGAATTACCGAAGGCATTCTTTCGTGTGCAGGGATCCTACTTTGATAGCGTCTGATATTTATTCATAACAAGATATTGGCTTCAAATTTTTGGCACAAGGTTAGTAATTTTAGGGAAGGGTGAGTCGAATACATCGATACCAGTGTTTGATTGGTACTTATTTACTCCGAAAGGATGAAAGGTAAAGGCGACCTCAGCGGAATTTGAATTAAGAACTAAATATGGACGAAATACTGCTTTGCATTTTGTCCGGCATGCACACGATTCTGCCAGCTCGCTGCCTTATTCATAACAGTTCATTAAAATAAAAAATAAAAAAACATTCATTATAATTTTTTTCTATTTCTTCAATTAATAATCAGTTGATCACATGGCTCAGTGAAGGCGCATGGCTCAGTAGTTAGTGCGTCGAGCTTATGATCGTGAGGTTGTGAATTGGATGGAAGCACTCCGTCGGTTACGACGACGAGGGTTCCAGTTGATCTGAATCAACGGAACAGCCTGCTCGTGAAATTAACGTGTAAGTGGCTGAGCACTCCACAGACACGTGTACCCTTAACGTAGTTCTCGGGGATATTCAGCGTGACACAGAGAGTGACAAGGCCGGCCCCTTGAAATACAGGTATAACAGAAACAGGAAGTAAGAGTGAGAGAAAGTTGTGGTGAAAGAGTACAGCAGGGATCACCACCATCCCCTGCCGGAGCCTCGTGGAGCTTTAGGTGTTTTCGCTCAATAAACACTCAGCCATTGCGCCTCCACATTTTAGGGTATATTACATCTATTGCAATATCTTTTTATATTCTATCAACTGTTACCTATTTTATTGTGAAGGCGCGTCACTTAGTGATCAGGTCTTAAGGTGTTTCTCTAACGATCATGGTTTCAATTCCCGAACTGGACATTTAATATCACGCCGCCCCAGTTCGCTCAGCTGTAAATGAGCCGTAGTAGTAACTGGGAAGTTAACCCTGCGACGGACTAGCGTCCCGTTCAGAAGGTTGTGCTGCAATCTCAGTCATTTATATGTCATGGAAACCGGGTAAAACCCCGGTTCTATGGCAGAACAAATAGATTATGGATGGTATTTTTTAACTCAGAAAATAAAAGAAACGTGACAAAATTGACCAAAATGTTTTATCCAATACTCTACCATTAATCCGTCCCGATTGTGCTGATACTAGAACAAATATTTCAGACGTTTAAGACAAGATTAACGAATAATAGCCAATCTGCCCTGAGACACGCCACGGTAAACTCCTAACAAATGGTATTCATATTTTCTTCTAGTTTTCGCTGCGTGTGCATTATAAACTATATCAAATAGATCTTATATAGAAGACTGTCTAATATATATACTTATTTACTATGTATCTTATTTCTTTATTACCCACAAGGGATTAAACATAGAGGGGACAAACAAGGACAGACAAAGGGATTAAGTCGATTACATCGATCCCAGTGAGCAACTTGTACTTAATTTATCGACCCCGAAAGGATGAAAGGCAAAGTCGATTTCGGTGGAATTTGAACTCAGAACGTAGCGGCAGACGAAATACGGCAAAACATTTCGCTCGGCGTGCTAACGATTCTGCCAGCTCGCCGCCTTATTTACTATGTAACCACGTCACTGACTAGTACATGATATACGAATTAGTCTAACCGTTTTATTTAAGTATTATTTTGTGACAGAAATTTTTAAAAGAAGCGATTACTCTGGGGCTCTTCTCGCAGACAGAAGGCTGGGACATTCTTGTCCTCTACAGAATAGTTAACCTGTTATGAAACACAAGTAGGCAATTTTCTTATTTTTGTGTGTGCGAAGAGAATATGATGTAATAACATTTGTTTACACACCATAGCGGAAGCATTACAAACAAATTCTAATTATGGAGTGGCTGTGTGGTAAGTAGCTTGCTTATCAACCACATGGTTCCGGGTTCAGTCCCACTGCGTGGCACCTTGGGCAAGTGTCTTCTACTATAGCGTCGGGCCGACCAAAGCCTTGTGAGTGGATTTGGTAGACGGAAACTGAAAGAAGCCCATCGTATATATGTATATATATGTATGTGTGTGTATGTGTTTGTGTCTGTGTTTGTTGCATCTCCCCCAACATTACTTGACAACCAACATTGGTGTGTTTACGTCCCCGTAAGTTAGGCTTACAAAGAATAAGTCCTGGAGTCGATTTGCTCGACTAAAGCCTGTGCTCCAGCATGGCCGCAGTCAAATGACTGAAACAAGTAAAAGAGAAAAAAATAAAAGAGAAATATTATACATACCGTTTACGCATAAAATTGTTTTATTCTTTTATTCATTTATTTGTTTCATTCATATGACTGCAGCCATGCTGGAGCACCGCCTTTAGTCGAACAAATCGGCCCCAGGACTTATTCTTTGTAAGCCTAGTTTCTCTAGCCGAACAGCAAAGTTACGGGATCGTGAATGTACCAACATCGGTTGTTAAGCAATGGTGTTGGGGGCAAACACACACGCACAAACACACACGTATATACGACGGGCTTTCTTTCAGTTTCCGTCTACCAAATCCATTCACAAAGCTTTGGTCGGTCCGAGGTTATAGCAGAAGTGCTTAAGTTGCCCCGCAGTGAGACTGAACACCGAACCACGTGGTCAATAAGCAAGCTACTTACCACACACCCACTCCTACACCTATTTAACACTTTTTATTTACTTTCTTTATTCTTATGCGTTTTTATAAACAATTTCGGTTCAAATCTTTTATCAGGTGTCACCAAAGATACAAAAGGGCAACGAGATGTTTGTACATCATATGCTGCTATACGAATGCTTCAGGCTGAACATTTCGGCGAATCTTACCACCGAGAACGAATGCTACCTACCAAATATGGCATTTGATTGGACACACTGCAGGAGTGTTTTCTACGCATGGGCGATCGGAGGAGGCGTAAGACCAATATGCTTTCCTTTATTGCTAATATTTTGCTATTTTTTTCATCACTTCAGACACCTCAAAATGTCCTTAGTTGTTGAGACGGTTTTATTGTTGGTTGTTTGGCTTCAGGTTGGCTTTCATTGAACAAACCTATGATTAAAGGCGTTCTAGCCATGGCTATTTCATCTTATCTAAAGCAGGGTGTAGCTAGGGGCTGGCGAACAACTATGTTGAGATGTTACAGTTTGTCCGTATGAATATTGGTTTCAAACTTTAGCACAAGGCCAGCAGCTGTTATTATAATATTCTTTTATATTTCTACAAAATTGCGTTGAAAACTTGTAAAACCACCAATACCTTGGTAGGGATACTGATATGCAAACAGTAAAGAACTATACATCTATATGGTAGCATAACTTGCTAGAAATAGTTCCCGACTTTCCCTCAAAATTTTTTCTTCCATTTCAAACTTTGATGAGAATACTGTATAACCAGTTGAGCCTAGAATATAAATATGACAGAAAAGAAAACGGAGTTGTCACAGTAGAGAATCTAATTTAACGAAGTGATTTCGAGATATAAATTAGAACATAGGAACACGTACAGTTTAATATCGTCTGAGAACGAATCGAACAGATGTAAAAAGGTCTTCGATGAAGGAGCTGTTCGGTCTTCAAGTTATTGAATTTATATTTCCTGGCTAGTAATTTCCTCACCAATATAGTTTTGAAACTGGAAAAATAATTATAGAAACATCCCTTTCAATGTTTGCAACCACATACATTCACATACATACACACATACATACATACATACATACATACATGCATACATGCATACATGCATACATGCATACATACATACATACATACATACATACATGCATACATACATACATGCATACATGCATACATACATACATGCATACATACATACATACATACATACATACATACATACATACATACATACATACATGCATGCATACATACATACATACATACATACATACATACATACATATACACACACATGATGCACATATACATACACAAATATATATATACACGCCCATACATAGATACATAGATACATACATACATACACACAATTACTCGGAGGGTGGCCTCTCCTATGATACATTTCTGTGTAGGATAAATCAACTAGGCTAAATTATAGCTAAGTTCTTAGGATGTTGCTTGAAAGGAGAGAAGTTTAGCAATGCCGCGAACAAAAAAATCAAAGACGAACGAAGCCTTACGACCACTACACGTTTTCTCGCTCTCTTTCACAACGAGTAACACCGAGGACGGTTGAATTAAATAGCAGAACGTTTCCAGTATGTCTTAATCTGCCAGGATCTTGACTGAAATGAGGTCGAATGATGAAACGTCAAAACACACAGAAATTCCATTCAAACACCACATGCAAAAATAATTACTCTTTTACTTGTTTCAGTCATTTGATTGCGGCCATGCTGGAGCACCGCCTTTTTAGTCGAGCAAATCGACCACAGGACTTATTTTTTGTAAGCCTAGTACTTATTCTGTCGGTCACTTTTGCCGAACCGCTAAGTTACGGGGACGTAAACGCACCAACATCGGTTGTCAAGCGATGTTGTGGGGACAAACACAGACACAAACACACACACACGCACACACACACACACACACACACACACACATATATATATATATATATATATATATATATATAAAATATTATTAGAGACAAAACCACTATTTTGCAAAACAAACAAGGAAAGACTTAATCAATACATAAAATTTTAATAAATAGTCAAAAAAACCGCCACTACAATTGTTTCTTGTCTTGATCGACAATCTTCAGGTGTCAGTTTCAAATTATGAAACTGACTTATTGGAAGTCCACCTGAAGATTGTCGATCAAGACAAGAAACAATTGTAGTGGCGGTTTTTTTGACTATTTATTAA
>NC_043004.1:101955801-101968301 GCF_006345805.1 Octopus sinensis | reverse complement strand
ACTTGCAGAGCCATAGTCAAATCTCCCTCAAATTACACACAACCATCTTAAAACAGAATGAACACTCTGTTAATATAGTTGGTGTAGATCGAATGGTCCCATTCGTTGGATCTGTTTTAAATGCATTCCTTCAGGAAGGATCTGGGCAGTAAACAAAAAATTACCTTGAAGAGTGTTGATCAAACTATAATAATAATAATAATAATAATAATAATAATAATAATAATAATAATAATAATAATAATAATAAAAACTTCTTTCGTGCGCAAGTGCGAACATACACATATAAATTTTAGCAATATTACGTACTGAACGTATGTGCGTCGTTGGAAAGATAGAAGCTGAGGTTTTGGCCCGGGAAAATCATATTATAGACGTATTATGGCACTCTTCTTCAGATCTCAGCGAAATGAAATTGCCCCAGAAGTAATCGTAAGAGCGACAGATACGAATTTCGCCGTTATTGCAGTTCTCCAATGCAATGTGCTTGTGTCACTTCTAAAATGATATAGAATTAACCAGTCTGAAATATATAGAGATTGTGTATAAACTATACAATGGTTTCCAGAGGCGCTGCATACGCAGAATATAATTCATAATTCGAGTTATGAAACAGAAACAAATAAATGGTAAACATTTTATTAATATAACATACTGAACGTATGTGTGTCATTGAAAAGAAGCTACGGTTTTCGTCTTGCAAAATGAAATCACCGCCAAAATTCAGCGCGAGAGCCACAAATACGTATTTTGCCGTTGATGTGGCTTCTCGATGTCATATGCTCGTCTCACTTATGGAATCCACCAGTCTGAAGTATACAGCAATAATGCATGAACTATAGAATGATTTGCAAAGGTGCTGCAAAAGCAGAATAAAATTCGAAATATGTAATAGAAGAAGCTCTATAGCAAATACTTTCACAATATAACATGTGTGTCTTTGCCAAAGCAAAGGCTGTGGTTTTCGTCCAGAGAAAGTCTCCCTATAAACGTATTGGGATAAAAAAACCCACAGTATACATCAGAGCTCTGCGAAACAAAATCACCTCAGAAGTGTCTGCGAGAGCGACATAGGGATTTCACAATTTTTGCGGTTTCTCAATGCCATATACTTGTGGTACTGCCGAAAATGAAATCGAATATAGTTATAGTTTAGTCCTGTATCAGCCCTGACCCAATAGACATTCATCAAACCGATTTCAACCATGACTATCCCCACTTTTGTTTAGACATAGGATGATCGAGCCTATATTACTCAATGTTTCCTTTAAGAAGCTAAGAAGTAATTAGCACGTGATCTAGGGGTCAGGGTGCTGCACTCGAGATCTTAAGATCGTGGTTTCGATTTCCTGGGCCAAGCGATGACGAAGATTTTACCACATATGCGGTCAAAGTGAACAAAGTGTGCGAGAGATTTCAACTGGATAAACTAATTCCAGACTCTTTCAAGTGCCTAATTTTGGTCCAGGGACTCCCGGCTAAAAAAGACGCAGAAGTCAGAACGAAAATTCACGCCAAGCTGGAAATGAACCAGGATATAACTCTCCAGAAACTGTCAGAAGATTGCGATAAGATATTAAAAGTGTGGAAGCACTCCGTCGGTTACGACGACGAGGTTTCCGGTTGATCCGAATCAACGGAACAGTCTGCTCGTGAAATTAACGTGTAAGTGGCTGAGCATTCCACAGACACGTGTACCCTTAACGTAGTTCTCGAGGATATTCAGCGTGACACAGAGTGACAAGGCCGGCCCTTTGAAGTACAGGTACAACATAAACAGGAAGTAAGAGTGAGAGAAAGTTGTGGTGAAAGAGTACAGCAGGGATCACCACCATCCCCTGCCTGAGCCTCGTGGAGCTTTAGGTGTTTTCGCCCAATAAACACTCACAACGCCCGGTCTGGGAATCGAAACCGCGATCCTATGACCGCGAGTCCGCTGCCCTAACCACTGGGCCATTGCGCCTCCACGATATTAAAAGTAAGGCACGACGACACAAGAAATCCAAGGCAGAGATTGTTTGCAGATAAAACCAGTGCGGAAAAATCGGAAGACGGATAAGGTGTTTCGCAAAAAACACTATAAATATCAGGAGATAAACCCATGTGGTAGGCACCTGAGAAAAAAGCGTCCGTTCAAAAAAGGGAAATTGTTTTCGTTGTGGGAACACGGGACACATTAAATCGCGCTGCAGAATTAAGATGATGCAAAATTGGACCAAACGAGAAAAAGTAAATAGTTTGTCATCAGGGAAAAACAAGTAGGTACAACGAACAGGAAATTCACCAAGATAAGAAATGAAAAATGTAATTAGACACGGGTAGTGACATCACTATCATTGATGAAGAAACATAGCAACAAATCGGTAAGCCGAAATTATTTAAATCAAATAAAGTAACATTTGGTGTTACAGGAAAGAAAGTATATTTCATTGGCGAATGTATTTGCAATGCAACTTTTCGAGGTGAAACGAAATGGACAATCTTTTATGTGTTGAAAACAATCACTAAACCTATTTGGTATAGAATGCGTGGAGTTATTTCAGATGTGGGATACTCCCATTAGTGTTCCCTGTGAAAATGTAGTCGGCACGGTTAAAAGTTCGAACGAAGTCGAACAACTGAGACAAAAAATTTAAATCGTGATAAAAGAAAAGTCAATGTGCCGTTTGCAGCGTTTGATGAGGTCAATAAAGAGCTAGAAAGACTAGGTTTAGCTATAATTGAAAAAGTCGACCATTCAGACTGGGCAGCTCCGACGGTTTATGTAAAGAAAAAAATAATAAACAAAGAGTGTGTGCGGACTTTTCAACTGGATTAATCGACTGCTTACTCGAACACAATTATCCATTACCAAGTCCAGAGGAAGAGTTCTCAAAACTAAATAGAGGAACGATTTTCCCGAAGTTAGACCTCTCAGAGGCATATCTACACATACAGGTAGAAGAAAAGTGCGCACATATTTTAAAAATCAACACACACCGTGGATTGTATAAATTCAAGTGGCTTCCTTTTGGAGTAAAAGTGGCACCTGCCATATTCCAACAAGTGATGGACGCAATGTTAAATGGTTGCTACTTCGCTATTGCTTATCTCGATGATATTTTGATAAAGAGCGAGTCAGTGGAGCAACACTTCGAATATATTTAAAAAGTATTCGGAAAAATAAATGAATACGGGTTTAGAGTAACAGAGGAAAAGTGTGATTTTTAATGAAAAAAAAATCATATATTTGGGTCTAGTAATTGACGAAAGGGGAGGAAGGCGAGACCCAACAAGGACGACGGAAATACGGAATATACCTCTCCCAAGGAACGTCAAATTGTTACAAGCATTCCTAGGCTTGGTAAACCAATATCAAGTATATATCCCTAACATACACAACACAAGGACTCCACTTAAGGAGCTGTTAAATGAGGATGCCAAATGGTTTGGGTCAGAAAAATGCCAGAAGGTATTTGAGGAATTAAAAAGCATTGTTAACTTCAGACTTGTCGCTTACACACTTCGGAATTGAAAGCACAAAAGGTATTGAAACAGACACAGAAACCAATTGAAGAAGATATTCATAGAAAATGAACTAGGCAGATTGGAAGAACCTGTAGAATGGCTGTATGACACATTCCAGGTATCAACACCGTTACAGGTGGTTGAACCCACGCGTACAAGTGGAAGAAAAAAGAAGAGCACAGAGTTCCTACAAATAGACGCCAAAACAAAAATTAAGTTGAAAAAAGGAAGGTGGGGTGAATAAAATAAAATGTAATCACTTGCTTCCCAAAGATACTAAAAGGGGAGATGGTGTAGCGAAAATGGTACACTCCTTCCCAGTCAGTCGTTGTATGAGGTCAGTAATAATAATGTTCGTCCTTCGGGTTCGAAGATGACCACTGACATCATCTGGTGGAACTGCCGCTATGAGACCGGAGGTGGCTGGTGAGGCCAATCCGGGCAAGGAAGCCCCTCCCACAGGTGGGGCAGAAGTGGGTAGGGGCCGTGCTACTGGTGCAGGCGGCTCTGGCTTTCCGCATCTGGCGTTTCTGCTCTGCTGACCGAATCCGTCCCTCCTCGGCTGTCCCTGCTCCTATGGTGATTGCGCTGCGCCAGGATGAGCGGTCGGCAGCAAGTGTCTCCCAAGTCTCTGTGCCGATGGAGAAATCTTTGAGAGGTCAGTAGCAGTAGAATCGTTGTACGAGTTTTCAGTTGGCGTCAGTGTCAACTACGTGATATATACAAGTTCGAGTTACCGTTAAGGTAGACGTTACAAAGTCATTGTCTTGCGGAGCTATCAACGTACGATAGACGAGACAAAGATAATAAGAAGCGGAATCCCACCACAACATAATAGTAGTGACAAGAGTATTACAGTACAGACAACAACATGGGAATGGACAAGGGGCCATATTAGAACACGAAAGTATGACCGTAGTATACTCTTACCTAGAACAATAGTATCTTCTTTTTTCCTTTCTTGCTAAAATATATTAAGGGCTTTTCAGCCTAACAATGTGCTTAGCTTTTTGTTAATTTTCTCTTCCGTCTCACTTTACCAACCGTCACCGAGACCATCTAATTTTCTGTTTCCTAATGCAACATTTCTGTTTCCAGGGAGATATATTGAAAGTGGAATGCGTGTATGATTCTACAAACATCAGAAATTTTACTTATGTAAGTAATTCATCTTTTATGATTTTTAAATTCAATTATTTTACTAAAAATTTGGTTTATAATATCTTTATAGTGATTTATGATCTCTAAGATTGGGTAAGGCAATAATGTATGAGGAAGGGCATTCTGAGTTAGCTCGCACCCACCAATTTCGGTGGTGGTAAGTCAATTACAACAACCCCAAAACTTGAATAGTACTTATTTAATCGACTCTAACAAGATAAAAAAACAAAGTCAACTTCAATATTTCTACTATAGATACAGGGTATGAAATTTTCGAGAGGGTAGCTAGTCGATTACCTCGTCATCAAAGCTGAAGTAGTACTTATTTTATCTTCCCCGAAGGGATGAAAGGCAAAGTCAATCGCAGCAGAATTTGAACTCAGAACATAAAGACGCTAATTATTTTACCAATATTTATCAGAAGAAATGTTGTTAAGTATTTTGTCCAATGCGCTAACGATTCTAAAAGTACCACAAAACAAATGCTTCCTAATTAAATATCAATCCCAACAGATGACAATGTACCTATAAAGAACTATCAAAATACAAAGATATGGAAATAAGAATAACCTGAACATGAGGCCTGAAAACAGAAGCACTCTCCATGATGCTATGCCAGTGGACGTATCTGATAAAGCAAAACAAAATCGTTCTACATAGTTCGGTAACTTTAGATCGTTTTGTAATTTCGTTGGAAAAGCTGCCAGGGAAAATAAGGCCGTCAACTAAATCCATAGTGAAGATCGCTGCACTCGTCAGAGTAGGTCAGACAAATTTTATAAAGAAGCAGTATGGTAGATGTTAGTCATAAAGCTGAGAATAAATCACAGGACATTTCATAATGCCTCAATAATTATCGTGGCTAAGGCAGCGAGCTGAAAGAATTATTATTACGCCGGGCAAAATAATTAGCAGCTTTTCGTCAACTTTTACGTTCTGAGTTCAAATTCCACCATGGTCGACTTTGCCTTTCATCCATTCGGAGTCGAAAAAATAAGTACCAACTTAACACTTTCCCTGCAATTACTGGCCTTGTGCCAACATTTGAAGCCTATATTTAATATGACTGACTGTACAACTAATTGTAGTAACAGTGAATTCACAGCCACTACTGTAAGTTACGATGTTTCGTATACGGAACGTCGTAACTTGGTGTGCTGGCTCTCAATTCTATAGAAAATCTATAGAGGTAAACTTAAAAGTGAGAAAACTGCACTGCTAACACGAACGTAAGGTATACACGAGCCTACACAAAACTACATAAGATACCTTTTTTCCTCATACTTATGTACATGTACGCATACGCAGGTAATTAATTATGAGATATGAAGGTACATAGATCTATATCTATGTACACATAGGTGAAGGCGCAATGGCCCAGTGGTTAGGGCAGCGGACTCGCGGTCATAAGATAGCGGTTTCGATTCCCAGACCGAGCGTTGTGAGTGTTTATTGAGCGAAAACACCTAAAAAGCTCCACGAGGCTCCGGCAGGGGATGGTGGTGATCCCTGCTGTACTCTTTCACCACAACTTTCTCTCACTCTTACTTCCTGTTTATGTTGTACCTGTATTTCAAAGGGCCGGCCTTGTCACTTTCTGTGTCCCCGCTGAATATTCCCGAGAACTACGTTAAGGGTGCACGTTCTGTGGAGTGCTCAGCCACTTACACGTTAATTTCACGAGCAGGCTGTTCCGTTGATTCGGATCAAGTGGAACCCTCGTCGTCGTAACCGACGGAGTGCTTCCAAAAACACATAGGTATGTGTAAGAATGGACGCATACATGTCTGTGTCTATACGTGTATGAGCATATTTCTGTATGTGTATAAATATACATGTATGCATGCATGGGTATGAGCGCATACACGTGAGCATGTAGATATTCGTATGTGTGTCTTTATACAGGTGTGTGTGTGTGTGTGTGTGTGTGTACATAAGACGGTATATGCGTGTATGTGACTGTGCGTGTATGTTTGCATATATGTATGTGCAAATATGTATATATATATATATATATATATATATATATATACATGTATACATGTATATATGTAGACACACACACACACACATATATATAGGCATGTCTATGCGTATGTATATATGCTTACATGTATGCAGTTCGTCATAGGTTTGTGCACGTTTAGTATTGCCTCCCTAAAACCATTTACCTTTCACTATATGGGGAAAAGAAATACCTAAACGGACAGAATCTCTCTCTCTCTCTCTCTCATATATATATATATATATATATATATATATATATATATATATGTAAACAAAGATAATGCGATACAATAAAATAATTATAATCGCCGGTGTACCAGTACACGCCATATATTACATATATCATTACATTCAAGGCGAAGAGTGCACTATACACAATAGCTGGATAATTTAGTGAGATGAAAATTAAAAACTTTTACAAACTTAACTTTTCTTATACTGCAGTTTCGCCAAATTCAGTAATAAAAATAGTATTTATTTACTCAGGCTGGCTCTTCAGTAAGATTCCTGTTAATGATGGGAAGACCATATCAATAGACCCATGTGCGTCTATCGAAATGCTCTCTAAACTATTCAAAACACTGCGCAGACTCAGAACAAACCCGACAAAATAGGGGATTGTGGTATATCGTCTAACGGTCAGAAATTTATCGAGAGAATATGTAAAAAGATAAATGCGATACAATAAAATTAATTATAATCGCCGGTGTACCAGTACACGCCATATATTATACATATATCATTACATTCAAGGCGAAGAGTGCACTAGATACACAATAGCTGGATAAATTTAGTGAGATGAAAATTAAAAATTTTACAAACTTAATTTCTTATACTGCAGTTTCGCCAAATTCAGTAATAAAAATAGTATTTATTTACTCAGGCTGGCTCTTCAGTAAGATTCCTGTTAATGATGGGAAGACCATATCAATAGACCCATGTGCGTCTATCGAAATGCTCTCTCTAAACTATTCAAAACACTGCGCAGACTCAGAACAAACCCGACAAAATATATATATATATATATATATGTATGTATGTATGTATGGATGGATGTAAGTATGTATGTATGTATGTAAGTATATATATATGTATGTATGTAAGTATATATGTATGTAAGTAAGTATATATATATGTATGTAAGTATATATATATGTATGTATGTAAGTATATATATCTGTATGTATGTAAGTATATATGTATGTATGTAAGTATATATATATGTATGTATGTAAGTATATATGTATGTAAGTATATATATATATGTATGTATGTAAGTATATATGTATGTATGTAAGTATATATGTATGTATGTAAGTATATATAATGTATGTAAGTACATATATATATGTAAGTATATATATATATGTATGTATATATATATGTATGTACATATATATATACATACATACATACATCATCATCATCATCATCATTTAGCGTCCGTTTTCCATGCTAGCATGGGTTGGACGGTTCAACTGGGGTCTGTAAAACCGGAAGGCTTCATCAGGCCCAGTCAGATCTGGCAGTGTTTCTACGGCTGGATGCCCTTCCTAACGCCAACCACTCCGTGAGTGTAGCGGGTGCTTTTTACGTGCCACCCGCACAGGTGCCAGACAGAGCTGGCAAACGGCCACGAACGGATGGTGCTTTTACGTGCCACCGGCACGGGGGCCAGGCGAGGCTGGCAACGGACACGAACGGATGGTGCTTTTTACGTGCCACCGGCACGAGGCCAGTCGGGGCGGCGCTAGCAACGGTCACGAACGGATGGTTCTCTTACGTGCCACCGGCACTGGTAACTCAGCTGCAATTTCCATTGATCGATTTCGATTCTGATCCTCACTTGCCTCAACAGGTCTTCACAAGTAGAGTTTTGTGTCCCAAGAAGGGAAGGTATGCATACGTAGGCTGGCTCCATCTCATGTAGAAGGCCACGGGTTATGGTCTCACTTGTCCTGCCGGGTCTTCTCGCGCACAGCACACTTCCAGAGGTCTCGGTCTCTAGTCATTTCCTCAGTGAGACCTAAAGTTCGAAGGTCGTGCTTCACCACCTCGTCCCAGGTTTTCCTGGGTCTGCCTCTTCCACAGGTTCCCTCAACCGCTAGGGTGTGGCACTTTTTCACACAACTATCTTCATCCATTCTCGCCACATGCCCATACCAGCGCAAACGTCTCTCTTGCACACCACAACTGATGCTTCTTAGGTCCAGCTTTTCTCTCAAGGTACTTACACTCTGTCGAGTATGAGTACTGACATTACACATCCATCGGAGCATACTGGCTTCATTTCTTGCGAGCTTACGCATATCCTCAGCAGTCACGGCCCATGTTTCACTGCCATGTAGCATGGCTGTTCGTACACACGCATCATACAGTCTGCCTTTTACTCTGTGCGAGAGGCCTTTTGTCACCAGCAGGGGTAAGAGCTCTCTGAACTTTGCCCAAGCTATTCTTACTCTAGCAGTTACACTTTCAGTACACCCGCCCCCACTGCTGACTTGGTCACCTAGGTAACGGAGGCTATCAACTATTTCTAGTTTTTCTCCCTGGAAAGTGACGGAAGTTGGTCTCAGAGCATTTTCAGTGTTTATTGTTCCTGAGCATCTGCCACATACAAAAACCATCTTCCTAGTTAGCCTTCCTTTGACATTGCTGCACCTCTTATGTGTCCATAGCTTACACTTGGTGCATCTTATAGAGTTTCTACCTACACCTTTTCTACAGATCGAGCAGGGCCATCTACCTGAAGGCGTTTGTGATTTGTCTACCTTCCTACTGATTACGACTTTGGTTTTAGCTAGGTTGACTCTAAGGCCCTTCGATTCTAATCCTTGTTTCCACACCTGAAACTTCTCCTCCAGTTCTGATAGTGACTCAGCAATTAGAGCAAGGTCATCACAGAGGAGCTCCCAAGGGCATCCTGTCTTGAATTCCTCCGTTATTGCCTGGAGGACTATGATAAATAGGAGGGGACTGAGGACTGAACCTTGGTGGACCCCAACCTCTACCCGGAATTCTTCACTGTACTCGTTGCCAACCCTCACCTTACTAGCAGCGTCTCTGTACATGGCTCGCACAGCTCTCACTAACCATTCATCTATCCCTAGTTTCCTCATTGACCACCAGATAAGGGATCGGGGGACCCTGTCGAAGGCTTCCTCCATGTCAACAAAAGCCAGGTACAGAGGCTTATCTTTGGCTAGGTATTTCTCCTGCAGCTGCCTTACCAGGAATATAGCATCAGTGGTACTTTTCCCTGGCACGAACCCAAACTGCATCTCATCTAAACAAACTCTCTCTCTAATTAGTTGGGCTATGACCCTCTCCGTAACCTTCATCACCTGATCCAACAGCTTGATACCTCTGTAATTATTTGTATCTAGGGCGTCACCTTTACCTTTGTAGCAGTTGACTATTATGCTGCTACACCATTGGGTATGACTCCTTTGTGTATCACCTGATTAACTATACGGGTGACTAGGCTATAGCCGACACTACCAGACATTTTGAGCATCTCTGCAGTGATTCCTGATGGGCCTGGGGCTTTCCCTGTCTTCATGCTTCTAATTGCCTTAACTACCAAGGAACTATCAACTCGGATAGCTGGTCCCTCTGTTGGGTCAACATTCGGCAGACTCTCTTTATCCCATTCATTTTCTTTATTCAGTAACCTTTCATAGTGGCGTCTCCAAACCTCTCTCTTTGCATCCTCATTTAGCGCAAGTGAACCATCTTCCATGCGAACACACTTCTCTCCTACCACATCACGATTCTCTCTCACACACTGTCTTGCAACGCGAAACACCTCCAGTCTTTGGTCCTCACGGCGCAGAACATTGGCAAATTTTTTCTTATCTGCTTCCCCTCTGGCTAAATAAACCTGTCTCCTAGCTTCTCTTTTGGCAGTCTGATACAATTCCCTGCTACCCCCATTTTTCCAGTCCTTCCAAGCCTGTCTCTTTTCTCTAATAGCCCTGTCTACAACATTGTTCCACCACCACGTTATTCTAGGTCGAGAGGGGACTTTGCACCAGCCACAGATCTGGTCAGTGGCTCTCAGCAGGTTGTCCCTTAGAAACGTCCAGTTGTCTTCTACCCCCTGTGATGCTCTATCCCCTTCTACTTCATCAAAGGCTTCAAGTAATATGTCCCTAAATCTCTGTCCATTTGCAGGATCTTTAAGCTTCCAGATCCTTCTTCTCCATGTTGGTCGTCTTCTGGTTGTCCTCCTAGTCCTGATCCTAAAGTCACTAACTACCAGTCTATGTTGTGGGGTACATTCTTCGCCTGGAAATGTTTTGGCATTTATAAGCAGCCATCTCTCCCTTTGCCTGGCAAAGATGTAGTCAATTTGGCTGGTATGTTGGCCCGATCGGTAGGTGACTAGGTGGCTGGTAGGTTTCCTGAAGTTAGTGTTGCAAATCATGAGATTATTTGCATCGCAGAACTCCAGCAGCCTGGTTCCCTCCTCGTTGCGGGAACCATAGCCATAGCCTCCATGTACGCCATGGAAGCCCCCAGCATGTCGTCCAACGTGACCCTTGAAGTCACCGGCCACGAAGAGAAGGTCTCTGTCGTTCGTCAACGAGGTAGTCTGCAGTAGAGTGTCATAGAATCGGTCTTTCTGTCCATCGGGCAGCCCCCACTGAGGAGCATAGGCTGATATAATGGTTGCTAAACTATGATGAAGCACTAATCTAATCTTAAGTATTCTGTCACATACTCTGATTACCTCAATTACTTTATCTACCCATTTCTCAGCGATAAGTATACCCACGCCACCAACCCCGTCAGTGTTCCCTGCCCAGAAAATCTTGTACCTGCGTTCCTTGCCTGTGAGGAACCTAGCAGATCCTCCTCTTCACCTTATTTCTTGCATGCAACATATATCCACACATCTCCGTTCAAGCATCTCGACTATCTCACCAGACCTACCTTTCAGTGTGCCAACGTTGAGGGTGCCAACCTGAGGGTGCGGGAGGCATGGGCCCTAGAGACCCTGGGACGGTGGACAGTAGCTTCGTGTACCTGAAAAGAAAGCTCGCATTTGGCAGAATTCATGTGCAAGTAATAAAGTAGCCTTCAGTACAACCTGCATAACACTAGCCTTTCATATTTTGCACTGTATGAACATTACCTTACATAGGTCGAGACTAGGGGCAGGGATGATGAAAGAGCAATTGCAGTCTTCATGGGAAGCAACCCCGGGATGGCAAAGAATAGGAACTTCCGGCATGTGTGGAGGGGGTGGGAGGGCGGGTGCACCAAACATAGAAAGAGGTTCTGTTAATCGTGTGAGCAAGAAAGTAGGTTTGAAAAATCAGAGAAAATGAGAATTTTTATGGGAAAGATAAGTGGCTATGAACCGGGAGACAAGACTAGACGAAAAAAATATTTGAGCTAGACAGGGTAATGAGAGAATACTGATAGAAAGAGAAACAATATAATGAGAGAGTAATCGAAGAATAGTGAAAGAATAATGATGATACGTGCAAAGATAGAAGGTAGTGGAAGCGAGGCTGAAAGAAGAATCACTTAGCTTTAACCATTCATGATCTGTGCATATTTCTTCTTTAGATATTTGGAAGCGAGTGGGGTTAACGATAATGCGATCGCTCTTTTATATATGGCGATGATGGTTATGGAAAGGGGGGGGCATAGAGAAACATAGGGAGAGAGATAGGGTTAGTTAGAGAGGGGTGGAGAGAGGTGGTCGAGGAACACGTGGGAATAAAGCGCTGTGAGGAAATTTTGACTAGCATAGCTAAAAGGGGACGACATCGTCGATAATAATTATTATTTGATAACCAATATATACTTGG
>NC_043004.1:101933301-101950801 GCF_006345805.1 Octopus sinensis | reverse complement strand
ACACTGCAAAGCATTTTTTCCAACGCTCTAATGATTCTGCTAAACCACCTCCCTTTTTCAGGAGATAATAATGTGTTGCAATATATAATTTCTTTACGCACAAAAGAGTTCTTAATGTTCAGGATATTGACTTGTTTTAGTTTATAGCAGAAATTCGATAAATATTTTAATGAATAAGGTACCATTCTTCTTTCTGAGGAGGTCGTCATATCCCACTGCAGGAATTTCGTTCCATCTCAAAGTAAGACAGTTATTTACACTTAACTCAGTCCATCTAGCATAGCTTTTTCGAAACTTTTACTCTTGTAACCCATTTTGGCAAGTCATAAAATTCCGTAATCCCCTTGTGTAATATATTTCAATAGAGGGAGCGCTCACTTTGTTAGTTTACTTTGAGAAATATTCCTTAATTTTTTTGCTTGCAGTAAATGCTGGGTTGCAGCCCTTATAGTCATGAACCTATTGTATAACATAGCCATGGGCATTTTACATTTTTTATCAAATGTTTTCACAGCACAATTTAGGTTGTGAACCATAGCTTGAAAACCTCTGACCTACCGAGCCCCAAGATAAAAGCTTCTTACCTTGTTATTGGCGGTTTTATTAGAAGCTGTTAAATTTAATTTGTCACTTGGTTCAGTGCTATCATCTACCCCTTAGGTGTCTTTATCGGAATTTACTCCAAGCATTTGGGCCAGGACTTCGATCTGACAATAACTCTCTTATTTCCACTTACCAGCTAACTTTCTTCTAAGCTAATAAAAATCTGTTCCATTTCTTTAACATTAAAAAGAGCCAGACTAAACAACAATTATATTAATCTTGCGTTTTTCGTAAAACGACTGACTTGGAAATTTATGATTTTATTTTATAGATTAAATTTCAAGGACCTCATTTTACAGATCATATCCCGGAAGATACCTCACCAATGTCAATGTTTTCACCAAAAAAGGTTCGTTGGTAATGCTTAATCTTTTAGTTATACATGTACCGTTAATCAGGCCAACATGGTTACCGCTAAACTCTCGCTTCGGATGCAAGAAATAATTGCCTAAGCTCGCTCAAATATTGCTCTACTAACGTTTGAAAAATGAGTGAAGTGCATAGTATAATGTTTCAGGATACACCATATATAAATGCATAAAGAGATTGTCAATTACCTTTAATTAAAGACCTTTAATCAAAGGTCTGGTCAATTACGGCTAAAGTAGATCAAATAGCTACAATATACATCACTATAACATATCAACACGTTCTCGGACAAGTTCTGTAGTGCGGCAACAGATGGCAGCGGGTGGTTGCATGCGCAATGAGACCTAGCAGTGACCTTCATGAGGCAGTGTGCCAAGTGACATAGCTGTGTTTACTTCGCAAGTTGTGAGAATTGTGTTTTTGTGGTTATGTGCATGCGTATTTGTCTGCGAATTTGTCATGGGCATGAAGTTGGAACAAAGAGCCAATGTGAAGTTATGCGATAAACTTGGTAAGTCTGCTACAGAGACGTTGAGCATGCTTCGGCAAGCTTACGCTGATAAGGCAATGGGTTGAACGCAGTGTTTCGAGTGGCACGAGTGCTTCAAAAGCGGAAGAACATATCTGGAAGATGACGAACGATCTGGAAGACCTGCCACGAGGGTCACCCCCCAAAATGTGGAGAAAATTCATCAGCTTGTGCATAAGGATCGTCGGAGGACTATCAACAACATTGCTGATGTTGTTGGTCTGTCATATGGATCCATGCAGACAATTCTAACTTCTGAATTGAACATGCAGCGCGTCTCTGCCAAGTTTGTCCCCCACCTGCTGACCACTGAGCAGAAAGGACATCAAGTCGAAGTCTGTCAAGATCTCTGTCAGTGTGCCCAGAATTCTTCACCATACTCATTGCCGATCCTTACCTGACTGGCAGCATCGCTGTACAGGGCCTGTACAGCTCTCATTAACCACTCGTCTATCCCTAGTTTCCGCATCGTCCACCAGATAAGGGATCAAGGGACCCTGTCAAAGGCTTTCTCCAAGTCAACAAAGACCAAGTATAGGGGTTTATCTTTGACTAGATACTTTTTTTGCAGTTGCCTTACCAGGAATATAGGATCAGTGGTGCTTCTACCTGGCACAAAACCGAACTGAATTTCATCTAAGCATACTCTTTCCCGAATTAGTTGGGCTACGACCCTTTCCGTGACCTTCATCACCTGATCCAGTAGTTTGATACCCCTGTAGTTATTTCTATCTAAAGCATCACCTTTAGTAGTTGACTATGGTGCTGCTACGCTAGTCAATGGGTATGACTCCTTCGTGAACCACCTGGTTTCCAATACGGATCACTAGAGCATAACCCACACTACCAGATATTTTAAGCATCTCAGCAGTGATTTCTGATGGGCCCGGAGCTTTTCCTGACTTCATGTCTTTAATTGCTTTATCTACCAAGGTGCTATCGATTCGGGTAGCTAGTCCCTCGACTGGCCCAACATTTGGCAGGCTCTCCTCCTCCCATTCATTCTCAACATTCAGCAGTCTTTCATAATGGCATCTCCAAGCCTTTTTCTTTGCAAAATCATTAAAAGCAAATGCACCATCTTCCATGCGGACACATTTCTCTCCAGTAACAGCGCAATTTTCTTTTGCACACTGTCTTGCAATCCGAAATACTTCAGTTCTTTGGTCCTCACGTCGCTGAACATTGGAAAATTTCTTTTCCACTCCTCCTTTGACTATATATACCTGTCTCCTAGCCTCACTTCTGGCTATCTGGTACAGTTCCCTGCTACCCCCACTCTTCCAGGTTTTCCAGGCCTGCTTCTTTGCTCTAATGGCCTTGTCTACCGTATTATTCTACCACCACGTTACCCTAGGTCTGAAAGTAACTTTGCGCCAGCTGCAGATTTGGTCTGTGACGCTCAGTAAGCTGTTACGTAGGAATTTCTAGTTACCCTCTATATCACAAGTCTGTAGCTCCTCCCTGTCATCAAATTTCTCAATGAGGATGTCTCTAAATCTCTGACCATGTGAAAGGCTCTTTAGTTCCCAAATCCTCCTTTTCTGGATTGGTCTACTTCTTGACAACCTTCTGGCCTCGAGTCTAAAGTCACTAATGACTAGTCCATGCTGGGGTGGGGACGGTACATTCTTCACCAGGGAGGGTCTTTGTATTTAAGAGCAACCATGCATCCCGCTGTCTGTTGAGGATGAAATCAATCTGACTAGTAGAGTCGCCTGATTGATAGGTTATCAGGTGGCTGTCTGGTTTCCTGAAGTTGTGATTTTTAGGTTGCTTGCATCACAGAACTCCAATAGCCTAGTTCCTTCTTCATTTCGGGAACCAATTCCATGGCCCCCGTGAACACCACGGATGATACCAGATTGCCGTTCGACATGCCCATTAAAATCTGCAGTCGCAAAAATGAGGTCATTGCCTCTCGTCTTGAGGTAGCTCCTCTCCACCTTATCTCTTCTGCGCAGCACATATCAACACGTCTCCGTTCAAGCATCTCTGCAATTTCACTAGACCTACCTTTCAATATGCATACATTGACAGTGCCAACTCTAAAAACTAGCAAAGGAATGTGGGAGGAGGCATGGAAAGCGGAGATGTTATTCAGTGCCAGAAAAGAAGGTTTCTATGCTTGTTTAATAGACATGCTACACCAGTTCTCACTTTTGACCTGTCCTTACCAGGGTAGGAGTAAGTGTTAGCGGCGTTGTAAGTATAAGCATTATGATCATCGTAAATTTAAGCATTACTGGTGCTGCAGATATAAGTAATAATAAATAAATAAATAAAAATAGATAAAAGTAAATATGAATATCAATATGCCAATGCTAGATTAAGTGCGTGGGCAGCTAAACTAGTTGCATTTGTCCCGAGAGAGAGAGAGGAGGAGAGGAGAGGGGCGAAATTGCAGGGTATGATAGAGGGTACTACCAGTGAGGGAAGGTGTTTCCGGTGAGAGAAGAGAGCTATCCGGTATTGGTGGTGGTGGCGGGAATGAGCGGTCGCACCGCGAACAAGAAAGGGTTTATTTAAGAGATAGTACGAAAAAATATGTTGCCAACATGGGAACACGGGAAGGAAGGAGAGTTAAGGGTATTAGAGAGATTTCATATAGAAATTACATGAAGAATTAGGGAGAAAACTAAGGCTGAGAGAGAGAGAGAGAGAGAGGGAGAGAGAGAGAGGGAGAGAGAGAGAGGGAGAGAGAGAGAGAGGGAGAGAGATAGAGATAGAGAGAGAGAGAGATTAGGAGGTTATATATTGAAGAGTCAATTTAAATAATTAGCTTACGAAAGTAGATATTAGTAAATACTGCATATTAATAATGAATGAATGAGTGAAAAGATCGAAAAAAAAACGAGAGAATAGCTTAGCAGTGCGTAACTGGGCGATTCAAAAATTATATATATATATGACCCTGTTATCTCCCCTATTTTCGCTCTTGCGTCTCACGTTTGATCTCTGACTTCTGGCCAGAATCAGATCGCCATGTTGAATCGCTAGCTTCTGCACGCATTTTTTCTCTCTCCTTGTTTCTCTCCGTGTTTCTTTTCCGTGTATCTTTCTGTTGAAGAGCGTAGGCTCGAAACGTAAAAGACTTGTTTTATTTATATTCCTGAGCGCCATACTAATACAATTGTTTGTTTGTACTCCACCTGCCTTCGTCTTTTGTTTATTTCCGTAAACCTGCCTTCGTCTTTTGTTTATTTTCATAAAGCTTCCCGTTATATATATATATAAACATATTTACGGTTCATTTGGTTTCCCATTTTGTGTACAAGAAAAGCCTATTTATTGTTCTTTTCGTATTGTTCCCAATTGTGTTGTTCTCAATCATATGTTCTTTCACGCATATTTTCAGAGTATTTTTGCAGGCTGATACATACATACACCGTCCCATATGTGCACACACACACACACACACACACACACACACACACACATATATACATATGTATGAGTTTGTGTGTGTGTCTATGTATATATGTATGCATGTATGTAATGTACGTATGTGTGTATGTGTGTGTATATATATATATATATATACTTGTATATGCTGCTGGCCGTTATGAACCAGTCTGGTTTTGTTCTGAACATGCTTTCTTTACCCCACCTTTTCTAGAGTCTTCCCCTCTAGGAGCTCACTGGAAAGGGTTCTCCGGACGCGAAATTCTTTTTCCCACGAGAGTTCAGGACACCAGTACTGAACTCATTTGCATACAGTCAATCAAAGCAGAGCCACCTTTATCCTTTCTAACTTTCTAGTCAGCACCGTGCATTCCTTACTCCTTCCATATCTACTGGCAGACAGAAACCTTTTTGTCACTATCGAAAATAAATGTTGCTATCACTACAAGTACTACTGTCTCAAACTACCTGTCGTGCAAACGAATAAGTATATATAAATAATATTTCCTCCTTCTTGGTGTTGATCCTTCGATGTTCACTAATTACACCGACTTTGACAAAATAATACACTTGCCCAAACAGAATTGCTGGGAGTTATTTGATTTTTTCCAGAAAAATATTTTAAAAAAGTTATAGAGGTTTAAAGTTTGATCATTTTCACCCAGTCTCCCTTTTTACACGCAAATGTTACCAGAAGTTAAGAAGCAATTAATTATAATAAAGTAAAAAAAAAAAGTCACCCTTTTCAAGCCTAGCCAGGCTCATGGGCCCGGTTTCCCAGTTTCTGTGCTCCCCCAGCTGGACAGGACGCCAGTCCATCGCAGCGTTACTCAAGAAACAGGAATAGAGAGTGAGAGTATGTTGGGGCGAAAGAGTACAACAGGGGTCGCCACCACCCCTTGCCGGAACCTCATGGAGCTTTTAGGTGTTTTCGCTCAATAAACACACACAACGCCCGGTCTGGGAATCGAAACCGAGATCCTCCGACCGCGAGTCCGCTGCCTTAACCACTGGGCCATTGTGCCTCCACATAATGAAGTAAACGCTAACACAATTAATGAGCACAATAACATGAAATTGTAACTTGTACACCATATGGACAAAAAAAAAAATCAGATCAAAACGCAAACAAAAGTAGAACACCCCTAAACATATGTGTTTCCTTATTTATTATGAAACTTTTCATTTATTTTCTAGTCTGTTTGTAAGCGACGATTTGCCCCAAGGAAACCAAAGACAACAACCACAAAGACGGTAAGTGTTGCTGATATTAATTAAGTTTTATTGATTTGTAATAAACAATCGAAGGGTTATAGTGATGGTGATTTTACGTCACAGACCATTGCCTCTATAATATATATATAAAAAAATATAAGTCTTCTCAACTAAATTATATAACAGCGTAGGAATGGCTGTGTGGTAAGTAGCTTGCTTACCAGCCACATGGTTCCGGGTTCAGTCCCATTGCGTTTCACCTTGGGCAAGTGTCTCCTACTATAGCCTCGAGCCGACCAAAGCCTAGTGAGTGGATTTGGTAGACGGAAACTGAAAGAAGCCCGTTGTATATATGTATATATATATATGTACGTGTGCGTATATGTTTGTGTGTCTGTGTTTATCCCCCTAATGTCGCTTGACAACCGATGCTGGTGTATTTACGTCCCCATAACTTAGCGTTTCGGCAAAAGAGACCGATAGAATAAATACTAGGCTTACAAAGAATAAGTCCCAGGGTCGATTTCACACATGTACATATACTCATAGTTATTTACATGCAAGTATTTAAATAAATGAATTTTTTTGTTTTTGTTTTTAACAGGAAATGTTCACATCACTGTTAACATCGACTACAGAAGAAAGCCAAGGGCCAGTACATCACATTAATGTTTTCTTATTGACATTCCCTCTGATCATCAACTATGAACTCACCAAATTGTTATAGTGACCAAAGTGTATTGGAACAAATAATTATTTAAATAAACACAAAACCCAATTTAAATTATATTACGAAATGTACTGTTTTGAGGGCTGTTCATCTTCAGATTCTAACATCAGTGGAAAAGCTAAACATTTTGAGACGAAGAAAAACCGTTTGTTGTTTAGCATGTAACTGGCACTAATTTGATCGGTCCCAGAAGTTAAAATTCATCACGGCAGGATTTGAACGCAAAACATGAAAAATTGTAGCAAAATGCTGCAAGCTGCTGTTTTATTATTCCACATCCTTGTTTCTCTTATTAATGAATTCTTAAATTGATATGAGAAGCATTTAAAAGAGAAGCGTATGTTATAAGGCGACTGGATCGACAGTTGCACATGACTGCTGCTTGTAACGTAAAATAACTTAAATTCGTGATGCGCAAATTCTAATGTTCAGAATAATTCCTTTTTAAAAGAAAAACAAAAGCAGAAAAGAGAAGTGACTTGAATGTCTGCTTGTCGTTCTTAACCCTCACAGTATTCCACTCCACTTCCAGTTTCTTCCCAAAACTCACTTACCAACACGGTACTCGCTCATACCTTATTTCAGATTTTTATTGTTATTTTTCTCCTATGCAGACCTTCACCAGTTTCGTTTCGATCTAGTTCGTTTCTTCATAATTTAACAATTCATGATGAGTTTTGAAAAGGGATATAAAAGAACAAAATTAAATACTGCATGACACTTCATGCGGACCTCTAGTAAGAACAGATTCTACTATGATACGGAAAATGACAGTGAGGAACAAATTTAGTATATTTATCAACATTTCAGCTTCTACACGAAAACAAAAGTTTCAATGATGAACGACAAGCTACTAGTGTACATTAGATGATTATGCTAATTGATATTGGTTATAATTCTTTCGAACGGTTGTCAACAGAGAGAAACACTTACATATATTTAGTACGAAATTTTCGAAGCTAAAATAGCATATACACAGAAATAAGTACATATTTGACTTTGTTGGCTCAGTAGTCAGCCAAAGGTTTGTGCATATCAGTAAGACAGAATAAAGAAAAAAAGGTTACCTTATAGACTAGAGGTTGTTAGTAAGAGAAGGACGTATAAATTGGTTTTGTTCGTAGATATATTTGACATTGTTTTAGAATTTACTGATTAAGAGTTTCGTAAATATTTTCCCGCACGCTAAAGTACGCATATACACGCGCGCATACATATATGTATGTGTATATATATATATGAGTATGGTGGAGGCGCAATGGCCCAGTGGTTATGGCAGCGGACTCGCAGTCGTAGGATCGCGGTTTCGATTCCAAGACCGGGCGTTGTGAGTGTTTATTGAGCGAAAACACCTAAAAGCTCCACGAGGCTCCAGCAGGGGGTGGTGATCCCTGCTGTACTCTTTCACCACTCTTTCTCCCACTCTTTCTTCTGTTGGCCTGCTCGCTTAGCCAGCGGGGTGGCGTCATTCGAAGGCTAAAACAATGCGAACGCATTGTGACCAGCGATGTGTAACTACATCTGATGGACTGGTCGGTCACGTGATCACGTGATATATGAGTATGTGTATGTATGTGCATATGCGCATGTAAGTGTTTCCTAAAAGAAACCGGAATTTTGCAATATAATTTTATTCACTTGATTTTACGTTTACACCTTTATCGCCTTCAAACATTCTCCATTTGAAGCAATCCATCGGTCCAGACACGTTTTCCACTATTCGAAGCAATACTGGAACCTTGCGAAGGGATGCTTTTAACACCTCCGTCGTTTTTTCTTCTTCACCTCTTCCACGTCTGCAAATTCCATAGCACCAGCTTTCGTCACCAATGATGACCTTCGAAAAAAGTTCCGCACCAACTTCCAACTGTTCTTTCAGTTCATGATATGCATTTAGTCATGATTACTTTTGATCTTCCTTGAGCAAGCGAGGCACAAATTTTGCTGCAACTTTTTTCATTCGCAATTCCTCGCTCAATGTTCATTGGTAGGAGTTTCAGGACACACCAGTCATATCAAGTTCACCAATTGTTCGGGAGGTCGACTGTCGTCCTGAATGAGGTTCGTCAGAAGCAGTAACACCACACGAGAAATAGATATTCTCGAATGCCCAGGAGGATTATTAGATGAAGTAGAATCTTCATGTTACGTAGTTGACCTTATTAGCAGTGGAGGAGGTTGGTCTGAAAGTATAGTCGCTAGAATATTAACCGGCTGGAGAAAGTTCAGAGAGCAATTACCTCTAGAGGTAACAAATGGTCTCTCTCTCTCTCTCTCTCTCTCTCTCTCTCTCTTTCTCTTTCTCTCTCCCTCTCAGAGAAAGAAAGAGAGAGAGAGAGAGAGAGAGAGAGTATTTGTTACCTCTAGAGGTAATTGCTCTCTGAACTTTCTCCAGCCGGTTAATATTCTAGCGACTATACTTTCAGACCAACCTCCTCCACTGCTAATAAAGTCAACTACGTAACACGAAGATTCGACTTCATCTAATAATCCTCTCTCTCTCTCTCTCTCTCTCTCTCTTTCGCTCTCTTTCTTCCTCTCTCTCTCTCTCTCTCTCTCTCTCAGGCAGAAAAACAGATTGAATAATGCATACATACACGCATACATACATACATGCATATATGTGTATGTTTGTATATATATATATATATACATACATGTATATATATATATATATATATATATATATATATATATATATATACACACATATATATATAATGTACATATATATATATATATATATAAATATATATATATGTATATATAAATATATATATATATATATATATATATATAATATATACACACATGTATATAATGTACATATATATCATATATATATGTATATATATATATATATATATATAATATACTTATATATATATAAATATATATATATGTATATATAAATATATATATATATATATATATATTATATATATATATATACATATATATATGTATATAAATATTAGATATATATATATATATATATATATTTATTCAAAAATATATATATATATATGTATATATAAATATATATATATATATATATATATATATATATATACATATATATATGTATATAAATATTAGATACATATATATATATATATATATATATATATATATATGCTGCTCTAACTCTTAGAGTGCGCTTCTCTCTCTCTCTTTCTCTCTCGCTGTATATATATATATATATATATATATGCTTGAGCCACTGAACTGCTGTCATTTACCACCGACTGGTAGGATTTTATCGAACAAACGCAAAGATGCACAATGCAATTACATGGGTGTCCGCACCCGCACAAATACGCGCGCGCACCCACACATACATGCCCATACACACACACACACACACACACATTGCGTTTTTAATGTCCGTCTACCGATCGCTCACAAGACTTGTGTCTACACAGGACAATAGCAGAAGACGTTTGTCGAAGGTACCACGAAGTGGGACTGAACTCAGAAACATACATATATGCGTGTGTGTTTGTGTGTGTGTATATATATATATATATACAGAGGTAGAGAGAGAGAGAGAGAGGCATGTATCTACATTATGTTTGTATATGTGTATGACTATGTGCATACATACATACATACATACAAAAACATATATATTCATGTCGATTGACTGGAATTTTCCTTTAGATCGTCTTTTGACTAAGACAGATGAGTTATGGATAAAATAAGCTTTTGTAGCTATTTTCTTTATTTGAACCTACTTAATAAATGTCGTTGACCGTCTTCTTAAGAATTCATTTCTCATTTTTCATTCAAAAATTTTAAAGGATATAGTAGAATGTTACGTTTGAGAAAAATTAAGGTCATGCCTTCTGGAACCAGCACCGCGCAATGCATAATCTATAATACACTGATTTCATGAGTGTTAAAATAACCTGAATAAATAGTTGTTATTGTGTTAAACTGTCGTATGTCCAAATTTAGCCAAATGTGTTTTTTGTTTTCAATATTTAATTTTGCTTGCAATAACCGGTTCTTTTGGTCAAACTATCGTATCTCCAGCAGCTTCACATGCCAAGATATGAAATTTGTCAAAGTGTAGTACAAGGGTTTAGCATTTTTCAAAAGTGTAGTAAGTCCTACATACGACAGTTTTGCAAAAATATTTCTGACTGAAAAAATCATACATGCATGAAGTTACGATTTTATGCACTCAACAAAGTATTATTGTTTAAGCTGAAACTGTTGCTAATGTAAAGAGAAATGGAATGGTGAAGCTAGTTTTGGACTTTTGCATAATACCAACGATACGTATTATACAAGAACAGTTTTTGAGGAAATTTTCTATGAGCCTTACATAGAGGAAAAATAATCGTGATGAACTAATCCTTTAGAGATACAGCGTTAACAAGGCACATATTGATGTTTTATTATATAGTTCTATTTCTCCCGTGATAGTGGACATTACATTTTGTGAAATACGAGTGGTGATACAATAAATGCACTTAAGAAAGGGTTCATCAACATATTCCAAATGTTATATTTAAAGATCACAGTAGTTAAAAATATATAAATAATCAATTTTAGATATAACTCCCAGATTTAAGTAGTAGCAAAAGCTCGTCTTATAAAAAAAACCAAGCGACAAATTGCAACGTGTTAATTATAGTTTATAGTTATATTCCAGTACTCCTTAAAACTTTAATAATTTTAGAATACATGTATCCAATCAAATGACGAGGAACCCTTTTTTTCATGATGCTCATTATCACAATGTCGCATTAAAAACAGTAGTTTAAAAAAAGACAAAGAGATATAATATGGTATAATCCAGTGTATAGTTTAAGTACTTATTTCAATGTTCCTACGATTTTTCTTTTTCTGAACCTTAAGAAATATTCCTCAGTAGAACTTAGATATCACGAAATCCTTAATAAAAGGAAACAACAGCTGCTCTATAAGCATCGATAACCATTATAAATAGAAGAAATCCCTCGTCCATACAATTTCAGTAACACTGATATCTGTATCTTTAAATCCTTAATTCATATAGTTATTACTGAAAATCACTTTAAAAAGATTATTGCAGTTTTCTTTTACATTCATATTCTCAAATTTAGTATCAAATACTGTTCCTGTGGAGAACCAAATAAGAAATTGCTATATTTTCATATAGCTTGTAATCGTCTCCCAACAATCTCTAAAACACTATTTTAGATCCCGTTTCACAAATAGTATGGCTGTGATGCTTACGAGCTTACGATTTTCTCTGACCTTGATAAGTTTTTATAAAAATCTCTGAAAATTACAGACCACCCTTTCTGACTTTTGATAAATGCATGAAACAAATAATCATTTAGGGGAAAATTATTAGCTGAGACATAGCACGGCCTCCTTTTGAGAAGTAGATTACCCTACAACATAACGATTAGGCATTGAAACAGGTGCATATCCATTGTGATATAGACTACGGTATATTTGACTTTCGAATGGATTCGATGAAGTTTATATTGAAATAAGACGTTTCAAATTACTTGATATCTGTATTGTTGGAAAACTTAGGAAAGTGGCTGCATTATTTTTGGAGAGGAAGAAGAGCAGTCGCAACGAACAGTGCTCTTTCAAACGAGTTATTAAATCCAAGGGGCGTCCCTCAAGGAAGTGTCTTGGGATCATCACTGTTTGTAATATCTCCCCCAGATATAATTTCACTTACAAGCGCAAAAAAACTTGGCTATGATGACAGTACAGAAGTATCAAAGGTAATCAAGAAACCTCATTGCTGTCATAACTCTACATCAAGATCTAAATGCAGTTTACAAGTGAATAACAGAAAACAAAGTGTAATCTGATGCTGGAAAATTTGAAACACTCCGCAATAAGCTATTGCTGTCAAAATTCACTGGAGTAGATAAGATTGCAGTCTCAGAGTAACAACCAATGCTTGACCTGCGGATCAAAAACGTCATTGTGTAGCGTTTCATATGCATATTATTGAGATGTAATTACTGAGACGACAACTCAGAACAGACAATTGTTGTAAGGTTTGGATTCCGGGATAATTTACAACTGGAAAAGAGAAATAATGCTGGTCGCGTAAAGGGAATCTATCCACAGTCGTTTATTTAGACTATTGCTCTCAGTTGTGGTCGTCAAATAGTGTTAAACTGTTTGCAGAACTCGAAGCAATCCAACGCTACTTACTGCTCCATTAATGTTATCACAATGCAACATGAACAACCGGAAGTGACTGAAACGCATCAGGACATTACTTCCTGTAGTGAAGACGGATAAAGTTGTGTAGGAGTATTTATGTGTGCGCACGCTCGTGTGTGTTTCTGTGCGCCTGTGCGTTCTCTCTTTCTTATCTATTTCCACCTAAACTCTTTAGTACTTGATAGTCGATATTACATGGATGAGCATATATGAGCGAAAGAGTGCGTGTTATTTGTTTGTGAGTGTTTGGGAGTAAGTTGGTGGTACTTCTAAACATAAGGCAGCAAGGGAGATAACATCACACCATATAGCATTTACAGTAAGTTGGCAAGCGAGATAACTCCCAGGAAAGTGGTATACAGAATCATGATTACAGAAAGATTATATGCTTATATATGCTTATATATATATATATATATATATATATATATATATATGTCTGTGTGTGTGTGCGTGCGTACGAGTATGTTTACTTATATATATATATATATATATATATATATATATATATAAGAGAGAGAGAGAGAGAGAGAGGGCACTATTACACATAGATGCCGCACGCTAGGAGGGACTTTTAAAGTCCCTCCTAGCGTGCGGCATCTATGTGTAAAAATGCCCTCTATATAATATAAATAAATATTTTCAAGTTGAAAAAAATTATGGATTTTTTCTCTTACGAGGTTTTTTCACGCTAACTACTTGATAATTTCTTATGAAGATTTTATCCTATTTAAAAAAAAAAAATATATATATATATATATATACTCACATACAAACAGACAGATAGATAGATATATTGATTGATATATAGATTGTAATAATCAAAAAGAAAAATCGTTAAGTAAATTTGTGAATTCTATTAATTTTTTTCGTGTTAATTACTTAATTTCAAATTGAAATTTCTAATCCTACCTCATAGTATGATGAAATGGTTATTTCCCTGCCATGACCATATGTAATGAAAAAAAAAAAGAAAAAAAGAAAAGAAACCAAGTGTAACTGTTGACTATGGTCAAGACTCGTGTTGATGAATATATGTTTGTTCAGCTACATACGCAAAGGATTACCCCACCCAAAAAGTATTTGAAATGATTGTCGTCACCTCAGAGAGTATATTGAAAAACGGCTTGTGGGTTTGTTTGTAGCTGAAACCGAAATTATTGGTTATTATAAGACATTTTCACAAGGTAGAACTACCCAAGGCAACATCTCTTATTCCATATATATACAAATAACGTCTCTTCTTAATTATCGATTCCTAAACTGCTAACGTTGTATGAAGGAAAGAAAAATACTTATTCCATGGATTTCTTGCAGATTGTGATTATTTTCACCTTTAACGAAAATGTCTCACTTTCTAAAACAATCCTTATTTAATATGTCACAGTTTATATCATTCCCATGATTTTTAAAAAAAGAGGGAAATAGTGCTATACATTATAATCACCGACTAGAAATTTTAAGGACATTGTAATAAATAAATAAATAAATATACAATTGAATAAAGAAATTGCAAATTCGCAGCATCTATTTCCGCGTAATTATTTAATTTCGAATTAAAATTTCTAATGCGGACTCATATTATGAAGAAATGATTATATTCCTTGTATTAGCTTCCTTGTATCTTCCTTGTATTAGCCATTAATAGAGAAACCAAGTGCATATGTTTCTTCCTAGATGTACGTTTTATGTGCACATACTCATAATACATAAAAATTAACATCCAAGCAGCTGAAGTCGTTGCTTGAAGGTTTTGATTGTGATTTGATCTCGCAAACTGAAGGCGGCTGTTTGAAGGAGAGACCCTCACGTTCACAAATTATTGTACTTTTATGAACTTACTATGAATTTGCCTCTATGCACCCTGTGTACGAGAGTGTTCTTTATTTTAGAATAAAAGGCTCATGGTTGCTATGTATGTATATATAATATATATGTGTGTATAGGTGTGTGTCTGTGTCTGTCTGTTTGAACGTGAGTGTGCGTAGTTGTATGTAAGTCTGTATAAATGCCGTATCGAAGGCCAGATATAGACATAGAATGTCAGAAGTGAAAAAAGAGCGCTCTATATAGTCAACAGAGTTAAATGTTAATGTTAATATCTTCTACCGGTTCAGTGAGAGATACCTTATGTTTCGAAAATTCAAATGTGTAGAAAAATATTTAATCCATACGTTACTCACCAGCCAGTGTTAACTTGAGTTCACTTAATTACAAAGAGATATTTCATAAAGTAGCCCCTTATTACAACAAAACACTTAGAAATAGCGGATATAAAGATAAAATTAAGTATATACCCTACACTTAACTACGAAACAAAAATAGAAGTAGGACAATTATCTGGTTCACACCCCCTTTCACCCTAAATGTGAAAGTAACGTCTTCAACCTAATAAATAAGAATTTTCCGCTTCAGCATAAGTATATGATATTCAGTAGGCATTCGGATAAAACCAGTTATTTCTGCACTGCTTTCATAAGATCGGAAGTCCCCCAGAAAGTCAAATTCGAAGAGAAGCCTGGGATGTTCCTGCAGAATGAAGGATAACTATGTGGTACAGTGAGACTGTAATGTGAAGTCTAAGGTATATGAAACCACCATTGCACCAGCTGAAACAGGCCAAAAAGAGAGGAGCAGAGAAAACATATGTGGGAATGGTACAAGACCGCTTTAAGAAGCGGCACTATTCACATATTGCAACCTTTAAACATCCGGAAAAGAGGACTACGACGGCTCCTGTGAAGCAAGATAGGAACTAAAAGATAAATACCACATAACATCAAATGCAAAGTTCTGGACAAGTCCAGGCTATGTATCAGAGGAAGATAGATGTGCTCTTTGCATGATTAAGAAGTTCCGGACATAACAAGGACTAAAATCCAGCAATATATACCTGATCAATAAGAGAAAGGTCTTCAGAGAATGCTTGAACATCACGCCTTTCCTCCTATTTACAGGAAAAAACATCGGAATAACTACACAAATTTAATACCCAAGAAATACATACCCATATTAACCAAAGTAAATTAATTCTACACACAAACACGCACATACATAAACATACACACTAACACAACACAACACAATATACAAATTACCCTACACCTAGAACTTTCTGCAAAAAACATGTAAAAATGACGACAGACTGACATACATACACAGGATACGCACTTACTGCACAAGCACACGCACGCACACACACACACGCACACACACACACACACACACACACACACACACACACACACACACACACACACACCATAAACAAAAAAAAGTAAGAGATGACTTGCCAACCTATCAGTCAGACAACATCTACAAAGCATCAATATTTAAATAAGAATTTTTTTTTACTTAAATATATAAAAAAGAGTTACGTTCTCTGATCAGTTCGATCGTTTTGAATCACGATATCACAAGTTAACTCAAGTTTCTTATGGGTCTCTCATCAACCATCTTAATTGGGGCTGATGAGAGACCCATAAGAAACCTAGGCATTAAATAAGTATCTCCAAATATGTATTTCGAAATTATCTCTCTCCTTGTTTTTCTTTTTTCTTTTTCCTCTTTTCTTTATTCCTCTCTTCCTGTTTGCGATTTGACATTACAAATACATGCCCTACTTTTAGGTCACTTTAAATAAAACCCTTGATTCAATAGTACTTACTGTTTACAAACTCTCTACTTAGAATGATCAATTTTAAATACTATTGGAATTTACTCACAGGGTATTGGAATCTTATGTGTGTACCATTCTGCCTAAATAATGGATCTACAAATACAATATCCTTACAGATCTCACATCTATTTTCATTCTTCCACTTCACTCTCTATTTCGTATCTTATCTAAATTAACTATTGCTTAACCATCTTCTCACACCGTCTCCGATGAAGGGATATATAAAATATCCCGGAAACAGCTGTAAGACCTTCTATTTATAAATGTTCTAAAATCTTCACAGCCTTGGTTTTTTTGATCTCATATATACTCATGCTGATATATGACCTACGTTGAACTCCTTATTCGCATAATAACCGAACCTGGAGCTTAGCTATGGTCTATCCATAGTACTTATTCGGCATTACCTGACACCTTTTGGGTCTTACTGACACCATTACCTCTCATAACCTTTCTTTCTCTCACTCTTTCTCCCCCTCTCTCTCTCTCTCTCTCTCTCTCTCTCTCTCTCTATATATATATATATTATATATATATATATATATATATATTTTATATATATAAAAAAAGGTGAGGATCCCATATGGGTTTGGATACCAGTTTTTGTGTTCAGTAATGATTTGTACGTCCTGCTGAAGAATTCTTTATATTTCCAGAAATTATCGTTGACCGACCATAACTTAAAGAAGGGGAATATTGTGAATTTTCCCTTTCTGCATGATGCAAAGTGTCCACTGCAAATGGTGTTTCTAACAGAGGGGTCTTTAGTTTGTTGTTT
>NC_043004.1:101848301-101925801 GCF_006345805.1 Octopus sinensis | reverse complement strand
GGTGGGACTGAGAAGAAATTATCCATTTAGAATTGTTTGAACGGAACCTAACGGTCAACGCGGAGCTCTATGTTCAACAGATGGAACGACTCAACGCGGCTGTTCAAGAGAAAAGACCTAATCGTCAGCATGGAGTTCTTCTGCTGCACGACAACGCCCGCCCTCAAATCGCCAATATGACCAAGGAAGCCATTCAAACGCATGGCTGGGAAGTGCTGCCACACCCGTCGTTCTCTCCTGATTTGGCACCAACGGATTTCCACCTCTTTCGATCTCTTTCAAATTCTATGCGCGGAGTTCCGTTCAGTACTGATGCAGAATTGAGAGCTTGGTTGGATCAATTTTTCGAGTCGAAATCGGATGATTTCTATCAACGAGGTATTGAAAATCTTGTTGAACGTTGGGAAGAAGTTGTAAACAACAAGGGTGAATACATTATTGATTAATTAGTTGATGTTTTTTATTAAACCTTTTAAAAAATTTAAATTTAAAAAACGGCGGGAATTTAGTTGCCAACCTAATATTCTTATATGTTTGTATGTTTATATGTAAATATAAATATATACGTATTGATCTATACACAAATACCCAAGTATATGCATTCATACATAGATATATAGTGTTGAGCCAAAAGTCCGCAATATTTTGTTAACTTATTTGCCTTATTTGTCAAGTTACAATCAAAGCATCTTAGCATTCAAGGTAGAGGCCATAGTGTTGCACTGTCTGAAGCCACCTTACTGGTACGCTAGTACCAGTTTTTGTCCTTTGAAGAACTCCTTCATTGTAGCTTTCCTAATTCCTCTTAGCTGATGAAGTGTCGCGAGCGCAGGAGGTGAAGCATGGATCGAAGCAAATAATAATCCGAAGGATCTAAGTCCGAATATTTACTGGGTGTGGCATCAGTTTGATTCTCCCAATTTCTAGGAGTTTATTTCGGGTCGTTCTAGTGGTATGAGGCCTTGAGTTGTCTTGCTGCAGAAGAGGTCGCTTTCTGTTAAGCAATGCTGGATATCTTTGCCTCACAATGACATACGTCTGCTCGAGCAGGTCAGAATACAGGTTGGCATCGATATTTCGATCGCCCGGAACAAACACGCTCATAATTCCACCAGACACTGAGCATTACCGTGTGTTCGAAGCGCTCAATGTTTGGTGACAGGTTCTGGAAGCTGGCTCTTGCTTAAACACTGTTTACGCATGTTAGGGATGTAGAAAAATATCTCCCTCGGATTACCACCCATGGCTCGCTTCCTGCGCTCGCGACGATTCAACCCTCAGGATGAGGTTGAGGCTTCATTGAAAGAGTTCGTCTCGAAGGACAAGAACTGGTATCAGCGTGAGGTCAATGACCCGGCAGAAAGGTTACATCAGATGGTGCAACGCGATGTCATATACTTTGAATGCTAGTCTGCTTGTGCTGTAACTTAACGAATAAAGCAAACAAGTTATAAAGTTATTACAGAACATTTGACTCAACACAATATATGTGTTTAGAGTGAGTGACAGAGAGAAAAATATGTATGTATGTATATATATATATATATATATATATATATATATGTGTGTGTGTGTGTGTGTGTGTGTGTGTGTGTGTGTGTGTGTGTGAAAGAAGGTTTGAAAATGCAATTATAAAGATGTTTATTCACTTGACCAGTTTCACTTTCTTAGAAAAAGATTGTCAACAGTAAAATACAAAGCTTTGTATAAGCTTTGTTATGCTAAGTACTGGTTGTCAAAAAAGTATTAAAATACATACGCGTATATACATTCTTTGATAATAATAAGAAAATGTTAAAAACAGTTTACAAGAAAATATTTGAGAAAATATTCAACAAAAAGTATTAGGAGTTCAATAAAAATCATGTTTGTTTGGTAGTATCTATATACATACATAGAAAAAGCATTAGGAGTTCAACAAACATGTTTGTTTGGTAGTATATACATATATATATATATATATATATATATATATATATATATATATATATATATATATATATAATATATATATATATACACAGAAGGAGATATATTTAAGAGTTTACAAAGAATTTGAGATGAACCAACTTGTTTTCGTAGCATTTTTTATTTTATGTGTAGCTAAGGGTTGTTTGTTATTTTAAGGGACTGTGTGGGAGGTTGGTTGGGGTGGGGGGAAGGAAGAGAATTTTCTGTTTCGCTGCACCTATGGAAACTTTTAAGTTTAGGGAAAATTTTGAAATTTAGTGTACTGATGTAATTTTCCACGCTGAATCTCAGGGAATAATTCACTTTTATGAGAACATTTTTTTAAAATGAGGTTTAAAGTTTGATCATTTTTATTAAATCATAAAACAGGATTTGGAAGCTGTCATTTTGTGCGTGACAGCATGTGTCAACTATAAACAACGAAATTTTGGCGAAATTCTGCTTTACAGACGCTATATAAACCATCGAATCTTCATTTATTTTTTGGAATTTAAAAAAAAATGTTTGCGAATTTGTGTTCTACACACGAGAATTCATACGATTATGCAAAAAAATAAAGGAAAAGAATATGTGCGCTATTTAAGGCCTTTTTAGCTGATATATTTTTAACACATATGATAACCTCATACTGAAAATGTTTGTCTTGTTGCATACTCACTGTCTGTCCTAAGTGGACGTACTCCTTTACCTCCTCGATATAATTGCTCCCTACTTCTATTCGGCCTTCTGATACTTTGTAAGGCTGAATGTATTTTATTTTCACTCGGTTCATTTGAAGGCTTCTTGCTGAGCTATGAGTGTCCAACTCTGTCAGCATGGTCTGTAGCTGATCTGTGGTTTCGGCAATGAGTAAGATGTCTTCTGCGTCCGAAATGTGTAAGCCTTTTCGCTGATGAAGTTCATATTACCTGTCCAGTCAATGTTTCTGGTGACCATATCTAGATAAGGTAGGGAAGAACTTTAGAGAGATGGCATCACCTTGTTAGACGTGTTTTTCAACTGGAACCCTTATTGGTGGAAATAGCAGTATTAAAATACATACGCGTATATACATTCTTTGATAATAATAAGAAAATGTTAAAAACAGTTTACAAGAAAATATTTGAGAAAATATTCAACAAAAAGTAACTTAATTTATCGACTCCGAAAGGATGAAAGGCAAAGTCGATCTCGGTGGAATTTGAACTCAGAACGTAACGGCAGATGAAATACATATTTCTTTACTACCCACAAGGGGCTAAACAAAGAGGGGACAAACAAGGACAGACATAGGTATTAAGTCGATTACATCGACCCCAGTGCGTAACTGGTACTTAATTTATCGACCCCGAAAAGATGAAAGGCAAAGTCAACCTCGGTGGAATTTGAACTCAGAACGTAACGGCAGATGAAATACCGCTAAGCATCTCGCCCGACGTGCTAACGTTTCTGTCAGCTCGCCGCCTTTCAAACGTTTGGAAATAGCAGTGCTATATCAATGGAGCTTGTAGAGTTTGCATCCCCGAGAATTGTGGTGTATTGCGCCTCGGCACGTTACATTTTCAAAGATTTCAGCACTACGTTCATCTCGATGTTGTCGTTATTACTCTTTGTTTATTGTTTTTAGATAAATTAATAGATAAATGTCTAAGAGGACATTTTTTATTAATTTCTATAGATGATACTTAATTGAGTTTTCACTTCACTATATTACATAAGTGACAGCCTACTGCGCTTGTATTTAAGTGCATGAACTCTCATTTGGGTTCTTTCTAAAGACATATAATAATTACAAGTGATTTATCTATTATGCGTGTGGGAATATTTTGGGGTGTATCTTACCAGAAGGCCATGGTATTACATCAGGTTACTTCCAGTCTTACTGTGTAAGTTATCATAATGATCGTTAATAAGAATGATTCATAGTGAGTCACGTAATTTAAAACCAAATACCTGCTAGAAATAATATAATAGCACTTGTGTAAGTCAGCGATTTCTAGCAGGTATTTGGTTTTAAATTACGTGACTCACTATGAATCATTCTTGTTACCGATCATTATGATAACTTACACAGTAAGACTGGAAATAACCTAATTTAGAGATCCGTGGAAGTAACCTAATTTAGAGATTCGTGTAAAGTAGAAAAGGTCTAATAGATACAAAGAGCTTTTATTAAGTGTACTTCTAACAGGTGCTGAATGAAAATAGTGAGTACCTGCGCACTAAAAATATAGTATACTCAAACATTTGATATATATTTCTTTACTACCCACAAGGGGCTAAACATAGAGGGGACAAACAAAGACAGACAAAGGTATTAAGTCGATTATATCGACCCCAGTGCGTAACTGGTACTTAATTTATCGACCCCGAAATGATGAAAGGCAAAGTCGCCTCGGTGGAATTTGAACTCAGAAGGTAACGGCAGACGAAATACCTATTTCTTTACTACCCACAAGGGGCTAAACACAGAGAGGACAAACAAGGACAGACAAACGGATTAAGCCGATTATATCGACTCCAGTGTGTAACTGGTACTTAATTTATCGACTCCGAAAGGATGAAAGGCAAAGTCGACCTCGGCGGAATTTGAACTCACAACGTAACGCAGACGAAATACCGCTAAGCATTTCGCCCGGCGTGCTAACGTTTCTGCCAGCTCACCGGCAGATGAAATACGGCTAAGCATCTCACCCGACGTGCTAACGTTTCTGCCAGCTCGCCGCCTTTCAAACGTTTGATATACTCAGCATTTTATATACTCAAACGTCAATACTACTCTAATGACATAATGCTGCATTTACTTGTATTTGTGCTCTCCTGTTTTGGTTCCAGTGTTTTGGCGGATGATTATTTCCATTCTCCTTATCTGGACCGCAACAAAACTTATCACCTTTCATGGAAATTTGATAAATCTCATATTAAATTCCATACAGATGTTTAATCACTAGGTTACGTGGCACTAGGCTTCTCAATGGACGGTAGCCTGAAAAACGCCGATGTTTTCATCACAGAAGTTTCTAACGGACAATCTTATTCTTCGGTAGGTAAAATAATTTTACGTAAAACGCAATTTTAATCGTTTGCTACATGGACAATACTCTTTTACTCTTTTACTTGTTTCAGTCATTTGACTGTGGCCATGCTGGAGCACCGCCTTTAGTCGAGCAAATCGACCCCAGGACTTATTCTTTGTAAGCCTAGTACTTATTCTATAGGTCTCTTTTGCCGAACCGCTAAGTTACGGGGACGTAAACACACCAGCATCGGTTATCAAGCGATGTTTTTGGGGACAAACACAGACACACAAATATATACATACACGTACATATATATATATATATATATATATATATATATATATATATATATAATATATATATATATATATACATATATACGACGGGCTTCTTTCAGTTTTCGTCTACCAAATCCACTCACAAGGCTTTGGTCGGCCCGAGGCTATAGTAGAAGACACTTGCCAAGGTGTCACGCAGTGGAACTGATCCCGAAACCATGTGGTTCGTAAGCAAGCTACTTTATTTCCTCAAATTTGCAATGACGGCATTACAAAGAAGAGCCGAACAAAGACAAACAAACATAAAAAGGTGAAGTAACTGCTAATCGATTAAAAACAGTCTCGGATGATTGGTGAATCATGAAACAATGAAACAATATATATAGTTTTTAAATATTTTAAAAATTTTACGTTCATTGCGATTTGCAAAGTATTCCCTACAGGCATCCGGCCACCTGGGTAGAACCTTTAGTTTTCGTCTTGAATGCACTTACTTGGTGCCAATTGCACCCAACTTGCTTTCCACAGGTTTCCATCTTTTAACAAATATACCCCGTGACAGACACCTCTTCTCTATTGAGGGGGTAACTAAAGAAGTTGACCAACCCATGGCCAGGGAGAAAGGTACCTGTCACTATGCCTTTCACATGCGTCTTCCATACTGTTTCTTTCAGTATGGTTACTACGCAAAAAAAAAACAGGCCTTCCTTTCCCTGCTAAGAGAAGGAGGTGGCACGATCTTGATGATAGACTCAGCCGATAGCTGTCCTCTTCCCATCAGTGACATCAGTTGTTCGACGAAAGCTATCAGTCCCGATAATTCCGGACACTCCACGAATGCGTGCAAGACAGTTTCCCTATCCTGCCCACATCTCGGGCATGTCGGCGAGACGGCACTTCCGTGCCTTGAAAGCTTGTCACGAACCTGTAACGCCGCACAGAAGTACTGCCAAGCCAGGGATTTCTGGTAATTATCCAGATACCCCGGCCCGAACGTTCTCCTGAACAGGTTGATTAACTGATTTTCATCGTATCCCAGGGTCTCCCCCAAGGCGTCTTCGGACTTGGTCTCTACTAACCCGCTATAAAAAATCCGCGGTGGAGCTCCTGCTGCCGGCATTGCCCGTCTGAGAGAGTAGCTGAAGTGCCTGACGGCACTCCAATTGCCAGTCCCCCAGCCTAGGTTTCTTTTTGATCCACGCACCAACGTCCGTTAAGGACGTTAATTGTGGGAGATAGACCCGGACGTGCAGTGACCATACCTGCTCTCCATCCAGGTAAAGCCAGAGGTGCCTCAACCTCAACGCGAATTTTCGCATCTTCAGCCAAGGCATCCCTAACCCACCCTTTAGCGGTTTCTAGCAGCTGACAGAGCGCTTCACAAGTGGCTTTCCTCCCTTCCACAAAAAGCGGAAAAGGATTCTCTCCAATTTGTTCAGCCACAAATCGGGCAAGGCACTACGGTCAGATGGTAGGTGATTACTGATGCTATACACATCTGCACCACCTCCGCCCTCCCTAGTAAGGATAACGCCCGCCCAGACCAGGTCTGGGTTAGAGCAGTCACCTTGCTGCCCACCTCACTCCAATTTTTCTCTATCTGGAGGTCTGGACCAATCCAAACTCCGAGCAGCTTAACAGGACCTTCCGTCCAACGCCCCACGACGTTATTGGACGACATAGGCTTGCCCCTCCAGGTGCCGAGTTGCAAACCGACCGACTTGTCCTTGTTAACCTTCGCTCCTGCCACCTGACGCACTAATGTTCGATCCTGAATGGCTTCGAAAAGAAACCACTCACTTTCACGACAGACTCGATGTCGCTGTACAACGCAGCAATCCAACCGCGGAAGGTCGGGCCTAAGCCAGCCTTCTCGAGGACCGCCATAAAGTACCGATGGTCGACCCTATCAAACGCGTTAGACTGGTTTAAATGTACCAGTGCCTCCCCCCTGCGCCAGAAAGTTTCCTTACCCTCTCTAAGGAGTAGCGTATAAGATGGAGATTGTTGTGGATCGACCAGTCTGGGATGGCGCGCGTTTGCGCTTCCCCCACCATCCCGCCCATGACCCGCGCTATTGTTTGAATGTGCGTGGTCTGAGTTCCAAATGGAAGCAATCTTTAACTCTGTGTTCAACAGAGTAATGGGCCTGACATTTTCTATCCCGTACTCTTTAATCGGGTCCTTCCTGATCAATCTCACCACCCCTCGGCTCGCAGACTTGGGAATTCTCCCGTTCTGCTGCCAATTGGCATAGACGCTGGCCAGCAGGTGCCCGAAAAAGTCTGGCATACTTTTATAAAATTCATAGGGTAGACCATCGAGACCCGGCGACTTCGCCCAGCACTTCGATCACCTCCTCGGATGTGACTGGCCCTTCACAGCACTCAGCCTCTCGTGCCGACAGACACGGGCCGCCAGACAGGAAGTCCCTGAGGGCGTCACCATGATCCAGCGCCCCTCCCCTCCCGAACGACAAAGCGAAGTGCTTGTAAAGTGCCTCACACATCTCGCCCTGTCCCTCGACCGAACTCCCACTGTCGTCAACAAGAGACCTTATTGTGGAATCGTTGCCACGCTGGGTCTCTACCGTACGGGCCCATCCGGCAACATTAATCCCTTCACGGCCCAATGTACGCACTTTATCCCGAACTCTGCACCTCTCATACTTGGCTTTGAAGTAACGGTCCAGGACCGTTCTCGTTGCCAGGATGTGGGATGCAGAGCCCAACCTCAACACCTCCTCTAAGTCCTTAACTAGCTTCCCTTCTATTCTAGCCTTAACTAGTCCTAGCTGGTGGCTAAACCTAATAGACTCGAAACAAATGGCTCTCTTGAGGGCGAACTACCACCGGTTATTAACCACCAAGCCGGTCAACGCTCTCTGTACTAGCTCTTTAATTCGGCTACAGTATGCCTCGCAAGCCAAAATAGACTTGTTCAGTTTCCAGTAGCCGGATCCTCTCTTAACTGTCCTATCTATATTCAGCTTACACTTAACCATTTTATGGTCAGTGTTGGACACCTGAACAAGCTGTGGACAATTAAAATTATCCTTATCTGTGGCTCTTATGACTATCCTGTCTAGGTAAGACTTGAGCCTTCCGTCGCCATTAATCTATGTCCACTCTGGGACGTTCGGATGGTCAAGCCTGTACCGATCTGCCAGCTGAAAGCGCTTAAGTAGATTCACGTGGCGTGAGTTCTCCTTCCTATCGATCGAGCCAACGCTATCGATGCCCGCATCAACAATAGCGTTAAAGTCTCCTAACACCACTAATGTCTTCGACGTCACGAGAAATTTCTCCAGAAATTTCTCGCCCTCCGGTCTGGCCAGGAGACATGATTTTCTCATAGCCATTCAGGAGCGGCGAGAAGGTTTGTAGACTGTCCAGCTTGGTCTCTGTAGCAACCATCACATGTATATCATGTGATCTGAGATCGTCGAGAAAACAAGTTTGCTTCCATATCGAACTCAGACCACGCACATTCAAACAACCAAGGTTAAGCGCAGTCATTAAAAAGCAAAAGTTCTACTTACTCTTTACGGGTGACGTTGGGGCTGACCTCACTGCAAGCTTGTCAACCCCTCCTTCCTCCTTCTTTAAATAATTTGGTAAATCGACTATCTTCCAGATGGTCGTTGAATGCTTATCCCTTAGTTGCCTGTATAAGGTTTCTTCTACCAAGACACATCTCTTTTTGAGGTCTTTATGCATATCATATAATCTCGTCTTTGGGTGTAATGTCACAGTTTCGTTTATGTGTTGATTTTGAGTATCGAACTCGGATAACATTCGTTTTTTTCTACTTCTGGGACCATTGGGCGGGGTCTTTTTTTCTGTCTGTGGTGCTAGTTCTTTGATTTTTTTTGTACGGATGGCGATGGTGCCAATGTTCTCCTCCGCGTAACAACAGAATATCCCTCCTCTGCCACATCCACGGTGTCGTCCGAGAGGGTTAAACGTTTTCCTTTCGGTGCCAATAAGGGGGCGGGTATTTTTGTTTTTGTTTGGGTGGTGTGTGCAGGGTTGGGATTTTGAAGTATTTTGTTCAGGGGCCGGCACCGCAGTTGGTGGAGTGGGAATGTTTACTTGTGTGGGGGCTGGTATATGTGAAGGCTTGGGGACAATTTGAAATTTAAACATTTTTGCTATCCTTTTGATACTTTATAATATATCTATTTCTTTACTACCCACAAGGGGCTACACGCAGAGAGGACAAACAAGGACAGACAAACGGATTAATTCGATTATATCGATCCCAGTGCGTAACTGGTACTTAATTTACCGACCCCAAAAGGATGAAAGGAAAAGTCGACCTCGGCGGAATTTGAACTCAGAACGTAACGGCAGACGAAATACCGCTACGCATTTCGCCCGCCGTGCTAACGATTCTGCCAGCTCGCCGCCTTAGTTTACAATATATCATGCTTGCCAGTATCATAGACCTGGGTACTGAGTTTTGTAGAGTTATTACTGGAAGTACCATCCAGAGTGATGTGTCGGGTCTCAGTCAATCTAGTCGATGATAAACAGAACAAGAAAAGCAAAATAAGTAGAACAAAATGGCTTCTAAAACTATTTTTAGGTTTATTTATTGAAAAATTTTATTACGTAGAAATAATACAAAAAGTATTTGAATGTTTGAACTTTATTGGAATCGGAGAATAACATGAACAAATATCACATTCTGTATATAAATCCTTTGTAAGCAAGTAACACTGAATTTTAATTCATTATGGAAAATAAAGCTTTAACTCATTGGGAAAAATGAAGCTTATAAGAATCCCTTAATTCATATCACACCAGATACAGGTTCATTTTATGTCACATTTCGCCGATTACCTTATGCAATATTGGAAACTAAAATCGTATGCAATAATCAGAATTTGTCTTTATTGGTATATGCAATTAAGTTTAAATTTTTTCACACACGCGCTCATACAATCAGATACGTATGTATACGTATAAGTTTAGAATATTCATGAAAGATTTTCCTCAGCTATACATCAAAGATTACTTTTCATACTTATATAGGAATTGATATTTTATTAATATGATCTGATCAGTATTTGTAAAAGTGTTAAATTAACCAATAAGAAATCGAAATGAAAATCATTCCGGTCTTTACGAAGATTTTTGCAGCTGAATTCTAGAAAATACAAAAAGAAAAAAAAAAGAAGTGAAATTAGATTAAATAAAAAGAATTTAATTCGAGAAGATCTTAAAAACTTATTTTTGCGAATTGAAATGAAAATATGATATTTTCCCTTTCGGTTTTCTAAATTTTGGGTGACCAAAAAACTGGTGGATGGTACTACAACTACTCCTATTTAGTCAGACGGCCAATCTAAACAGAAAGAGACACACACACACACACACACACACATACGTACAAAATGCACACGGACCTCTAACACCAAACACAACGGGTCACTCAACTAATTAGCGAAGCATCCATCACTAACATACTTCAACAATTAGCTCATAAACAAACCGGTTCTCTTTGTCTCTTCTATCGATTCTACAATAATTACTATTCTTCTTAACTAGCTAGTTGCATAATCTCACAGCCCAGGTTGACTCGTCTCACCTAATTTTCTTCTTCAGTTATTCTTACGGTATTCAAACCATGGAGTACCCCAACTTCCTATCCTGCCTCTCCAAAATTAGCTCTTCTGGAATCCCTCTTTGTCTACGTATTTTCTATACACGTTGAGTTAGAGATTATCAAGCTGAGCATAAGCAATATCAATCTCACCAGTCTATGAAGATTTAAAATGCCATAAGCACTACCATTTGTCCCCTGACTTATTTATATAAGAGAGAAGTGCAATATTTTGAAACTGTTAATTTGTTACAATAGTTTATAGTTAACTGAATGATATAGTTAATAATAGTTAAAATAAGTAATCCGACTATAATTTGTGAAAATACATTGGTTCACAGTTCCATTGCATGAATTAGTGCAGCAGAAATTATTTCAAGCATGTACTATTTTGCATACACAGTAGAAGTCTTCATTGTTTTGAAACAACTTCACTACTTTTGCAACTATAATTAATTCCCATTCTCAAGGCATCTATCATTATAGGTAATGTTTTAATTTCCATTCTTCATGTTCTAGGTATGGCTCTTGCTACAATATTTAGAAATTTTCTCCATTTCTTTTGCAGATCCTTTATTGTTTATTTGAATTGATACTTTGACTATGAAGCACTTCGTTTCTTCTTGTCCTACACAAAAAACCCGATAGATTAACCTAAATTTACATGTCTGTGAATATTGTCGTATCTCAAAGTTTGGACCCTTTGTTCTTATCTTGTGCAGATCCAGTTTGCCTTTTATTCTTTTGGGGGTTGATGAAATAAGTATCAGTTGGGCACTGTGGTCGATATGACTGAGTACCCACCCCCGCCTAAAATTTCAGGCATTTTCCCTACACTAGAAAGGATTTTCGTATTATTATATAATCACTTCCATCTGTTGAACAAGAAAAGGCATTAAACAAAAACTAAATCCACGAATGTGTCCTAATTAGTTATACGGTAACGGAAGTAAATATATAAGTAACTGAATGATAGTGAGAAAGTGTATTGACTTGTTTGAATGTTTTAATTGAGAAACCGTATTCAAAATATTTTATTGTCGAAAATTAGATACTTACCTTTTCGGTTGTAGGTGGTTGTTGAGTTGTAGGTGGTTGTTGAGTTGTAGGTGGTTGTTGAGTTGTCGGGTCATCAGATTTAATTAGCGGAAAAGCTCGATTCGTATACTTGATAAGCTACAAAGTTTTAGAATATCGATATCTTGTAACTGTATATTTTAAACTGTTATATACCAAACTAAATTTAGAATTACATAATTTAGTAAAGAATTATATTTCAGTAAATTTTCTACTGTAACTTAAAATAGATTAGTTCAATATATCTTGATGAGAAGAAATATACAAGGCTTAAGATAGAATCAAAGACAAAACCCTACTCAATACCTTAGGTGTAATAAAAAATGATCTATAAAATAAATAAGATGAAGTGCAATTCGTGGGCTTTATTTGTAGATTCCTTTTGGTTAGTAGATAGTTAAGACACAAACTCAAAAATCTGGAAAGAAAAGAAGGAAAAGTAAAGTAACACTTACACTTGTCTTATTAATACAATACTGAGTAAAACCGACTTCGGGTTCCAAACCGTTGACTATTAATTCCATTTTTTTAACTGCACTTTGGTTATTCTTATATTGCAAGTTAGTCCTGAAACAGATAATATTATATATTCAAGGACAGAGGCCGTGGTTTAAATAAGAGAAATGAAAATAAACAAGAAGAAATGAATACAAAAACGGGAACAGCAGCGAAGAGTTAAAATGTACGGTCAGTTTGCAAGAGGTGTGAACGCCTAGACAGATACAGAGCACTGGTGGCTATGGGTGAAGGGTGTGATCTGAAGATAGAAACAGAAGCACTCATATGCGCAGCTCAAGAACGAGCTATGTGAAGTGAAGAATAGACAACACTACTGACAGCAAAAAATGCAAAATGTATGGCGAGAGGGACGAAATGGTATGACACATCGTAAGCGAATGCCCGAAACTGGCACAACGCGGATACCAAAGACGCCATGACAATGGGGCAAGAATGATCCATTGGGAGGTCTGTGGAAATCATGGATTACAGAGAGCAAAGACGTGGTATGAGAACACCCCAGACGGAGCCACCGAGAATGAGAATTCTCAACTGATACTTTATTTATCGACCTCAAGAAGAATGAAAGGCCCAGTCGACCGTGGCGGAATTTGAACTCAGAGCACAAAGACAGACAAAATACCGCTAAATATTTTGCCCGTCGTGCTTAACGTTTCTGCTAGCTCGCCGCCTTGAAGCCAAATAGTAATAATATGAAAACTAGAAGAGGAACACTTCTCAATTAAAGATCGTAGTTTAGGGAAATCGCGCGCACACGCACACATACACACACACACACACACACACACACACCACACACACACACACACACACTCTTACACGCTCACTGATATACAGAAATAGACATATACTCAAAGATTCAAAGATCAATAGTAGATAGCTGGAGGGGTGAATACACACACAGACACCAATGTGTATGCGTGTGCATGTATGTAGTGTGTGTGTTTGTGTGTGTGGTATGGTTTGAGCATGTGTGTAAGTAGAAGTATGTATGAATGAGTGTGAAGATAAATTTATAGATAGATAGATAGATTGATTGATAGATAGGTGGGTAGATAGATACATAAATACATACCCGATTAGTTTGTGATCAAAATTTAAACCGCTAGTACAACGTTTTAGTTTTATTTCTGGATAATGCATGATGTATGCTTGACACATTTCATCCTTAGTGCTAAAACCACCCTATAAAGAAGATAGATTTACAAAATGATTATATAAGGTACGAAAACTACGTTAAACTTCACCAAATTTACCACGAGACAAAATACAAATGCGTGCCTCAGAACGGAGCCCCAACACGTTCACTTCTAGAAGTCGTTGCAGGTGGTGCAACCTGAATGTATGTCTACGCATCAAAAGCCACGACATACCTAAGCCGCCGCTCAGAAGGAGCTGACAGCTGACTGACCGCCTGACCATGGGAACGCGTCCCTTCCACAGGAATATGAACAAGGGATACTCCAAATCGATCAAGCAAAAGCTGGGGCAAGGCACGATGATCAGACGATAAATGATATAGGAAGCGATGTAGGCATTCACCACCTCTGCCCGACTTTCAAGGACATTTTCTTCTCAGCCCATTTCTGGGTAAGACTGGCCACCCTGTTCGTCACTTCGTCCCAGTTCTTATTCACCTGGAGGTAGGGACCAAACCTGACCCCGAGCAGTTTAACTGGTCCGTCAGTCCAGCCTACGATGATGCCGTCTGACGGCATCGACCTGCCTCTCCAGGTCCCCAGTCGCAAGCCCACCGACTTCTCGGCATTGATTTTGGCTCCTGCAACGGACTCATATTCTTCTAGAATGGAGCCGACAGTCTCCACTTCGGAGGCATCTGACACCATGATGGTAACTTCGTCCGGGTATGCAGACACTGTTCTTCAAAGTCCCAGTTCCAGTAGGAAGGATCCTCTCCGATTGTTCCAACTTTCGTAGCAATGGCTCGAAAGCTCGAAAGTCATCACATACAGAAGAGGTAACAGCGGGTAGCCCTGATGGACCGAGCGTGCGATACTAAACAGTTCCGATAGATGACCATTTACTTTGACCGCCGAGCAGATGTCACTGTGTATTGCAGCGATCCAGCCTCCGAAAACGGGTCCCAAACCGGCCGCTTTAAAGACGGCTTCCAGGTAGCGATGGTCGACCCTCTCGAAAGCTTTTGATTGATCCAAATGGATCAGGCCTCACCGAAGCCAGCTTTAGTTTCAGCCTTCTCTATGATGTATCGCATAAGGTGGAGGTTGTCGTGGACAGACCTGTTCGCGATTGGGCACGTTTGTGCTTCCCCTAATAGACTACCAACGACAATCACAAACCTTTTCGCGAACACCTTGGCCAAAATCTTTCACTTTGTGTTTAGGAGAATTATGGGCCGAAAATTCCTTAGTATGACTCCACTGTCGGCGTCCTTCTTAAGCAGTGTCACCACACCTCAACTAATTGCACTAGGAATTCTCCCGTTCTGTTGCCAATTTCCGTAAACGTCTGCCAAGAGGTCACCAAACAAATCCGCTATGAATACTTAGAATTCATAGGGCAGACCATCTAAATCTGGTGACTTGCGATTTGTGCAATTGCTCATCACCTTTCTTATTTCAGTGGCCGTTATCGGCTTTTCGCTGAAACTCGCCGCCAAGAACTGCAGCAGGCAATCTAAGTACGTACTAAAGTCTGCTACCGTCGTTGACCCATCGCTCCCTCCAGACAGTTGCGTGAAGTGCTTTTGAAAAGCCGCACACATCTGCTCAGAACAATTTAACACGCCCTCGTCCCGATCCGTCAAATATCCGATTGTGGTTTTGTTGCTACATCTCATCTCCAGCGTTCAATCCCATCGGACGGCTTTAGTTTCCTCCTGTTTTAGCGCTCGGGCCTTGCTCATCACCTTTCTTATTTCAGTGGCCTTCATGTTTCGCCTCAAAGAAATAGTTAAGAGCCATTCTCGCCACTAACATGTCAGTCGCAATGCCTTTACTAATCGCCTCTTCTAGTTTGCTAACTAGTTTTCCCTGTAATCTTTCTTTCCGTTGCTAACTTTTTACTAAACTCTAGGGATTCTGCCTTAATCGCCCTCTTCAGGGCTTTACACTACCAGTAGTTGACTGCCGCTTAACTACTCCGCTAATCCGGTCTCTGTAGTCTTTGCACACCGGAAAGGACGCGTTCAACTTCCAGTAACCGGGTCCCTGGCTACGTGTCCCATCAAAAACCGACTGTGGAGATCATAAATTGTGGTCTGTGTAGCCGACTAATTTGGCGATCTCAATTATTAGGGTTCCATATTTGTCAACCTTTTCTCTTTTTTTCATGATAATATATTGATCTCCTGGCACTGTCCCTCCTAAATGTTGCTATATGCGGCCTTCGATGCTCTAACACCTTGTCTGTCTGGAAATCAAAGTCCCAGAGGATCTTTGTCTTCTCGTTTTAGTCCATTATTTTTTCCAGTGTATGTTGGTACCAAACACTCGTTACCTGGTATCCATGTTTCCAGCATATTAACCAGTGAACGTTTCGGGCTACCTTGCCGTGTCTGCACTTGTACTCTTTCTGTGCAAGACTTTCACAAGCACTAATAATGTGAGTCACGTTTTTGATTTTCGTCCTACATATTCTGCAGAGTTTCGTTGCACATGTGTGATATAGATCCCCTTTTAATGGGTTGGTACTCTTGGGGAGCGATGCTTAGGATTTTTTTGCAGGTCTGACGATCAAGCAGATCATTATTATGTCGTAATATAATATTTTCGGAGACAACATCAAGAGGTTGGAGTTAGCAACTCAAAAATGGTTGGATCGTTTAGTCAAACATTGTTGCCGGTGTTTTAATGGGAACATCCTACTAGCCAAAAAAAGCAGCCAAATATCTCTCAAAATCACACCCTAAAGTCTTAGAAATAGAAGAATACATTAGATATTGTAGACCTGGAATCAGAGTATCTGAAAAATTCAAACCTTACAGTTTTGAAAAAAAATGACATATTGAGGTGAGAAATGTAGTCGTAGATGTTATATGTGAAAAACATAATCACAACAAACATATCACGGCTGGAGTATTTTTTATCATAGGTAAATCAATAAAAAATAAGCAGGATCAACAACAGCGATAGCAAATTTTACACTGGGTCAAACCAATAGAAGGGAACCTCTACATGGTATTAAGAATGTAACAAACACCAGTACAATGGCTCTTAAATCACACTACGAGATTATAAAAAAGAAAGAACACTTCAAGAGGAGATTATAACTGGATTAAAGTTGTCCTACATGACATGGGATAAAACATGACATGGGATAAAACACTGAGAGATATGTTGTTTGTTTGTTCCTTCTCGAGCCATGACTGGCTAATTCGGGCCGATTTCCCGGTTTCCTTGGCGTATAGGTTCCCCACCTGGATGGGACGCCAGTCCGTCGCAGGTGAGCTGCAAGATGCAGGAGGAAAGAGATATATGAGTTCATAATCAACTAATAATTAATCTAAGACCGTAAATTCGTGAGATTTAATGTATGTGGTGTGTGTGCATGTGTGTATACATATGTACTCATATATGTATTCATGTTTGTATGTGTATATTTATGTATGTATGCGAATAAAAATCTTCCATTTACGGTGTCCTAGAGTCATATATTTTTAGGTTCTGTAACTGGTTATTTAAATGATGAAGTTTAGATGAAATAATTATAAAGATTGTCAACTAAAAGTGATATCAGTTATTTGAAGTAACAATATGAAAAGGAGAAATTAGAAAAAGAGAATTCAAAAATATAAAAATCAATATTTTCGGAAGAAATATTACTTACCTTTGTAAAATCGGTTCTATCTGTAGTGTCATAAACACATTCTACTTGTAGGATGTCACCCTGAAACAGAAAAAAAATTAACAATAGTAATGATGATAATAATAATAATAATAATAATAATAATAATAATAATAGTAGTAGTAGTAGTAGTAGTAGTAGTAGTAGTAGTAGTAGTAGTAGTAGTAGTAGTAGTAGTAATAACAAATGCCTTGATGCAGTACTAGGTCGTGACTCTGATGGATTCTGATCTTAACTGATTAGAAGTGTTATCATGTACATTGTTTTGTGGGCTACAGCAAATATTCTGCTCAATACCACAGATTTGCTTGTCAGTTGTTTGACCTCAACCAGTTGAGCATGTCCCTTAGTGGCTGACGATATGTGCATCTCTGATCACAAGCAGAAGTAGTTGGGGAGCATCATAGCCGTGTGTTGAAAGGAATTCTTTGGAGTTTGAATAATTCACCTTCAGAAACATGGGTGGTTCGTTCAACATCCGTAAACAACCCTTATTCAGGGACATTTTGAGCGGGATGGGTTACTCGACCAGAAGGAAATTCTTCATGATCTCTAACAACTATATCTGGTCTGTTGGCCTTCATTTCTCTGTCTGTGTATATCGGCATATCCCAGAGTATGGTTGCTTTCTCGTTTTCTGTGACCTTTTCTGGTGTGTGCCTATACCATCTTTTTTCTGTTGTTATTCCATAATGTTGGCATAGCTTCCAGTGTATGTAGGTTCCAACTCTGTCATGTCTGTGAATATATTCCTTCTTAGCCAGGACTGGACAGCCAGAGATAATATGATTTATTGTTTCTTGTCCATCTCCACATATTCTGCAGTTACTTGTTATATTTCTTTTCATTACATGTTTTTGGTAATTTCTGGTGGGGAGGCTTTGGTCTTGTGCTGCAATTAAAAATCCCTCTGTCTCTGCTTTGAGTCCTGAGCTTCTCAACCATTGCTGAGAATTTTCTTTGTCTATTTCTTTTGCGTTTAGTTTAGTCCAGTAGTTACCATGAAGGGGCTTTTCTTGCCATCATTTTATCATGGTTCGTTACTGTTTTATTTTTAGTTTGGATTTCATTTGTTTTATAGCTTTTGTTGTTTCTTCATCTTCTTCTCCTTCCTCTTCATATTTATTAGGTGGTATAATTTCTTGTTTGTATTTGTCAGCTTCCTTACATACTGAGAACAGTTTTTTGTTTTACTCGTGTTTTGCCGCTATTTGTATCAGTTATCCTTCCTTCTGAAGTAGATATTTTTGCAGTCCTATGGTTGTTATTTTATAGTAGTTTTCCAGCTGTATAAGGCCTCTACCACCTTCTATACGTTGTATATATAGTCTTTCTATGTCAGATTTTGGGTGATGCATCCTAGAACCTGTCATTATTTTTCTTGTTTTCCTATCTATTTTGGTCAGTTCATTTAGTGTCCAGTTAAGGATATTGTAGCTGTAACTTATAACTGGGACAGCTAAAGTATTAATACCTATTATCTTGTTTTTAGCATTGAGCTCTGTTTTTAGTATTGATCTAACTCGTCTATAATATTCTTTTTTTATTTTCTCTTTCATTTGTGAGTGTTGCGTCTTATCTAGTTCATGGATTCCTAAGTATTTGTAAGTTATTATTATTATTATTATTATTATTATCATTATTATTATTATTATTATTATTATTATTATTATTATTATTATTATTACTATTATTAATGATGATGATGATGATGATGATGATGATAATGATAATAATAATAATAATAATAATGATGATGATGATGATGATGATGATGATGATGATGATGATGATGATGATGATGATGATGATAATAATAATAATAATAATAATAATAATAATAATAATAATAAAAGGCTTACGACATGTTGCCGAATTCGTGTGTTTTGGAAACACTTGACACGTGTAGAGTAATTGAAAATGTGTGTGCATTGATTAAGAACAGCGTGTCTAGTTGGAAAACAGATGTTTTCGTTACAACCAGCACTTAGCCGAGGTAACAACCAAAAGTGATATCTTCCAGGGAAACTTTTGTTGCCCTTTGTTATTTGTTATAGCCTTGACCCCCACTTTCTGTAGTCTTATGCAAAGAATCAACCTCGTCTCAACCGCCTTCTCTTCATGGATGATTTAAAACTGTTCTGAAAAACACAGCCTGAAATAGAGGGGCTGGTTGAGATTATAGATGTGCAGCAAGGATATAGGGATGGAATTCGGTATTTCGACGTGTGTTGTGCTCACTTTGAAACGGGGCAAAAGAGCAGTTTGTAAGGGCGTAGCTTAGCCAAGCGGAGAGAGTATTGAGGACCTGGATGATGATGGCTACAATTCACTTGGGATCCTGGAGCTAGACAATATATTGCACAGAGAAATGAAAGACAAGGTCATCACTGCATATTTGAAGCACCTCAAATTACTCTTAAAATCAAAACTTAACTCAAGGATCCTTGTGACTACCATCAACATATGGGCTGTTGCTGTAGTCTGTTACAGCGCACCCATCCTGAAATGGACACGAGCCGAGATTGAACAACTCCATCACACTACCCAAAAGACGATAACAATGCATGATACCCTGTGACCTGACGCGAACGTACACATGTTGCAGTGTAAAGGTGGAGGTGGCCTCATTGGCGTACGAGAGTGCATCAACAAATAAAGAAAAAAAATTATATAGTATTTGGTAAATAGCAGACAAGACTTGCTACAAAATGCAGCTAATGCAAAAGGATTTACTAGCAACGAACTTGAGAGTGTTAAGGAATTCCGATCAAGAATAACTAACCAGAGAGTAGCAATTCTACTCCGCATGGAATTACATGGTTAGTTCCACCGTGAAACTAACAATTTAAAAGACCAGGAAGCATTACGGAGGTGGCTCAGCAAGGGTGACCTTAAAAAGAATAATGAAAGCCTAAGCATCGCTCCCCAAGAATACCAACCCAGTAAAAAGGGATCTATATCACACAAGTGCAACGAACTTCTGCAGAATATGTAGGAAGAAGGTCAAAAGCGTGACTCACGTTGTTAGTGCTTGCGAAAGTCTTGCGCAGAAAGAGTACAAGAACAGACACGGCAAGGTAGCCCGAAACGAGAAGACAAAGATCCTCTGGGATTTTGACTTCCAGACAGACAAGGTGTTAGTGCACCGAAAGCTGGATATGTTAACCTTTAGGAGGGACAAACAAGAGTGCCTAACAATCGACGGGACAGTGACTGGATATCAACATATTATCATGAAAGAAAGAGAAAAGATTGTTGAATATTGAGCTCTGAGAATTGAGATTGCTAAGATGTGGCAGCAACGAGAGTCAAACATAAAGGTTGTCCCGTTATCAATGGAGCATTGGGTTCAATAGCAATCAGCCTCAATATATGGAATCTTTAGAAATGCCCTACAATCTAGGTGTATTGCATAAGTCGGCTTTACTTGGAACTGCGTCCGTATTGTGTAAAGTAATGTCAGTCTAAGATCCTTATTTTCACTTCACAGACAGTACAAACACCCGGTAGGCACAATATGCTCAGTCGACATCACGATACTGGATATCGTACGACATCTTCAATAATAATAATAATGCTGGATGTAGAGTTATGAAGTGTCAAAAAGAACGAACTGATGTGTATGGATACGAAGACATAGAAGTCACTGACATTGATCAGAATATTCCATTCCTAGAATGACAATGCTCAATTGTACTAGTCCAGGAGAAGAGATGAAAGAGGTTTGATCACTTGTCAGAACTGTGTACCTTCGAAGACCTGAACTGTCGACACACCTTACCTCGGTGGTGCGTCGGCATGCCCAGAGAGCATATTAAATTGGTAGACATAGTCGAATTGTTGGTTTAATCATGATGTTCTGGTCGTCTGAGGAACTAGCTTTATTTATTTGCATTGATTTGTGAATATACAATTGTATTGTATAAAGCATAACATGTATATTGATGCAGCCATAGAAACATAATTTATTATACACTGAAATTATTGTTACACGAAGAAGGCCGTAATCCTAAGGATTAAAAGTGTTCAAGTAAATATACGCACTCTTCATATCTCTTGGCATATTTATAGTTTGTATACTCCTCATTAAATAATTTCATCGATCGGATCTTCATGATTTCAGTTGTATCAAACTCTCCATTATATTCCTCTGCATTGGATTACTATGAGGTCTGTTGGCCACAATATTCTATGAATCTATACATCACACTACTGGAAATTTATGTATATATATATATATATATATATATATAAAATGTGGAAGGCCCAACTGCGGAATCTGTGTCATCTTGAAAGAAGGATCAGAATTTATACTGGAACAAGGCCACCAGTTCACCATTAGAACAAACTTCACCTGCGCATCAGAAAACTTAATTTACGTCATAACATGCGCAGGCTGCAATAGGCAGTATATAGGCCATACAAAAAATAGCTTACGTAACAGGATGGCGGTGCATAAATCACAAATTAGAAACCCTGATTACCGCAAAATACCGGTCAGCGGACACATAGATAGATGTGCTGGAAATGTAAATCCGAAATTTACAACTAACCCGCTCTATAAATTCAGTGACAACGCAACCTTCACACAACGCCAAAATAAAGAACTATATTTCATAAAAAAATTTAGACCAAGTTTAAACACCCTGGGCCAAGAATACTAAAACAAAAGATAAGTCCTCCGAAAAGGAGAAGCAAAATTCCACCACGGCCGCTACTTTAAACAGACACTCGCTCTGACGGAAATATGCCTTAGTAAAAAAGGAAAAAAATTCTTTCGTGCAAATCTGACACTGATACATACGATACAGCTAAGGGTCAGACCCGATTCTGATTGGTCAACAAGTTGATGACGTCTAGCTCTGCTAGAATGGACAGGATACAAACAGGGGACAGTCATTAGTCAGAATATTGATGACGTCCTTTTCTGCTTGACTAGTCACCTAACAAGTACAGACAGGGGCAGATCTAATGTAGCTATAAGTCGTGATTGGGCAGAATCTGGATGACGTCCCGTTATGCTTGACTAACGAAGCGACTGGTCAAAACAGGAAACAAACAAGAGGCAGTTATAATGCAGCGATTGGTCAAAATAATGATGACGTCCCGTTCTGCTTGACTAAAGCCACCTAACGAAACGATTGGTCAAAACGTTGATGACGTCACGCTACGCTGGATTGACCACCTAACAGGCATTATAAAACCGAGCACTTCACAAAACCCACTAGAACCACCCAGCGAACATCCACCATGGGTCATCACAATTACTTAAGGTAAAAATGAATTCCTCGCTCTTTCGGAAACATCAATCTTCTGTATTGACCGCTTTCCACCACTTTGATCTGTTTTTTTGTATTGAATACGTATCGCCACCGTGGGCCACTGCATCGAACACTTTGAACATATACTTCAAACTATATATCAACTATACATGAACTATATATCAACTATACATGAACTCTAAGATGTCTGACTCCGTTGTGTATTATAAATGAATTTCTTGTGTTTGACGGCATGAGCTGTCTTTTTTTATATATAACTTTTTTTGATAAGGTTCATTTCAGGAACTGAAACATGTTATAATGTATATATAAAAATTAAAAATTGTATAATACAACAGCATTTTCGAACTTCATTTTTTACAAATATATATATACATATATACATATATATATACACATCATACATGCATATATATATACACATACATACATATATACTCATACACACGTTTGTATACTTCATATATACATGTACGCACATATACACGGTGATGTCTACACATGCCTTCAGAAGTGAGTGTTTGATTTGTGTTTACTTGTTATTGCACGTCTGTGTTGCGAATGCACTTTTGTATGCGCGTGCGCAAGTGTTTTCATGGTATATTCATATATCTTACCTGTAAAAGTGTAGTCTCATTCTTCATGTACCTCAATTCTTGGTAATTGAAATCGTAATTTTCATCATACATAATATCAGGAAGCTTCTTACCATCACGATAATGATGAAGCCTTATCTTTCTCCCTGTCAGGTGTGCATGAAGTAGAACAGCAAACATTTTAACTCCGTCCTCATTCCATTGGTTATTTCTTTCAGGTTTAATCTTTAGGGGAAAATGAAATAACAATGTCTTAAGTAATTGCTTCTAACACGGGTACGGGAGCATATGTAGGTTGGTATGTGGGCTATGTCTACGAAAATTACCCCGGCAATTTTCTGTCAATCTTGTTGGAAAAATTTTAGTGTTTGGCCCTTTAAGAAAGCCATATATTTAGATGTCGTGTGGTCATTCTAATTGACCACTAAACTTGACTGGTATTTGTTTTATCTATTCTAGAGTGTGAAGGGAACAGATGTATAAGCTTCACAGTAGAGTTACGCTGGTAATTCATGCATTTTTATAAAACCATACTTATGTAAATGTAGAGATTATTGATTAAAAATATTCTAATATCAACCTAAAAACTACTGGAAGGCAAATTATATATAGAGGTGTATATGTTCGTAAGATAAAGGAACGTAAATAAACTAAAAGGGTTTTTATTTCGGCTCTCTACTGGTTCAATCAATCCAGCATATGAATAAATATCAATACATTATCAAGTCGTTCATCATCCTTATATATTATCACTAGTAATATAATTTAGAGAAAACAAGAGTTTGGCATCAAAAATCGGAGATTAATACTGAAGGTGTGTTTCTTACACAGTTTCAATATATTTATTTCACAATTTCATTGAATTCATTCATTGTGCAAACGGTATAGTTAGAAACCTTATTTTACGAGACTTTATAAAGATCAAAAGTAAAACACTTACCATAGATCCACACGCCACACAGTTTCCGTAATATTTGAATTCTTTGGCATAAGGTGGAATTAATTGCTTAGTTCGTTGTACAACATATCCCACTGATAACATTCCAACATTGTATTGACGTTTAGATTTAGTAAGAGTTATGTCTATTCCGGAGGAATCGAGCACGCCTACAATATGGAGAAAAGCAAATTGAAATATCTTAATTGCAAAGATTAAAAATAAAAGGAAAATGAGAGGATAAAATAGAGAGTTAATCAAGTCGAAAAAAATGTTAAACTGGAGAGTTAGTCAAATAGAAAAGAATGCCAAACATGAGAGTACGTCGAAGAGGAAAATAGAATAAACAAATCAGTATGTGAAAGAGAAGAGTATGTCAAAGAGTATGTCAAAGTATGTCAAAGAGTATGTCAAAGAGAAGAGTATGTCAAACAATCTAATCATGTAGGACACACAAATATTTCAAATACAGGGAACAAATATGAACCTACCTTCCTTCTCTTGTGGATTATCGTAATGCATTTCCAATAAATAGTATTCAGGATCATCTTTACCTCCAAAAGATATTCCAGTATGTTCAGGGAGAAAGAATCTCTAGAAGAAGCAAACGTATATGTATGTAGATATTTATGTATGTATATATGTATGCATTGATGTATCTATCTATCTGTCTATCTATCTATCTATCTATCTATCTATCTATCTATCTATCTATCTATCTGTCGGTCTATCTATTTGTCTATCTATCTGTCTATCGATCAATCGAACGATCAATATGGTGAGCAAATGTGTACGTACGTCGCTCTATGTATATGTAATTCCAAAAATTGGACCAAGAACACAACAGACGACAACAAAACATATAGACATATATTCGATACTAAGACGGACAGGAAAGTACTTACCCCGATTAGGTAAGTTGGTGATCCTGAATGTGAGCAAGAGCGAAGCTGGTGCCTGTAGACTGGTGGCCATCTATGCCCCTACCGGAGCCAAACAGCCGGTTTTCTATAGGCGTCTGGAAGCCTTTCTAGGTATATGTCGCCCGTTATTGTTAGTGGGGGACTGGAATGGCATCTTTGACGTACGCTGGGATTGTGTGGTAGTAGCTGATAGAAACGGGGTGGGTACAAAAGCCTAACGCACCTGATCAGCCAGTTCCAACTATCTGATAGGTACCAACGAGATTTCCTTAATGCGCAAGTGTGGACCTGTACCAAATGCATAGGGTCATCTAGATCGTACATAGACAAGATTTTCACTTGGAAAATAGATAGCAATAGTGTAGGCTGTCCACTTTTTAAAACGGTTGATTATTTATATCACAAGTTTGTAGTCTTTACGGACGACCTAGATAAGACGCGTTGGTTAGGATCTAGTTCCTGGAAGCTGAATATTTCCTTCTGGCACGTAAGGCTTACAGGGACCAGGTCAACAATTCAGTTTAGCGAAAGCTGTCAGGGGATGTCGTCAACAACAGGTGGTGGTGGGGAAGTCTCAAAAGAGTGGTGAGGATGATTTCGATAGGGTTTAGCAAAGAAGTAATGTTAGAAAAAATAGAAAGGAAGAGGAAGTGGTAGCTAAGTTCGACGAGGCTATTTGTAGTGGCATTGCAACCGACATGCTATCAGCGAGAATGGCATTAGATCATTTCTTCAATGGTTACATTGTCAGAGTTAAGGCACGTGCTAGAGAAACGAGGGAACCAAAGCTGTTCAATGGGCCCGCGTGGAGGGGGAGCAGCGTGGTAACAAAACCAAATAAGGTCTTTGACGGACCAAGACGGACACAAGTTGAGCGATGCTAGGCAGATGCATGAGGCCTTTTGCCAGCACTTTTCTCGGTTGTTCGGGGTGACGGGTAGGTCAGATCATCATCATCATTGTTCGACTGTGGTCGAGACAATGGAACTTACCATGCTACGCCAGACTTCACAGTCCATCATAGCATTACGGAGGTCCTGTTGCTGGATGCCTGTATCCCTGGAGATTACATCAGGGTAGGAGAGTGTGCGCCTTCTGGTATTGCGAGTAGATGGCTTCCAGAGGAGAAGAGTAGAAATTACTTCTTTTTCAGCTCTACAACAAAGTCCAGCAAACTGGACTCTCCAACCTTTCACAAGAGATGACACAGGTGGTAGTTTCCCATATATTTGCATTTTGGTTGGATGGCGCTTCCACGAGAGATTTTGAGCTCTCATAAGGAAGCGAGTGTAGGTTCCATCCAACCGCCTCTCAAGCTTCTTTGATAACGTCCAGGTTTCTGAGCCATATAGTAGAATTGGTTCGACTGTGGCTTTGAATATTTCAAGTTTGAAGTCTCTAATTAGATTTGATGACCAGATCTTATGCATGTCATTACAGGCTGACCAAGCCATACCCTTTCTAGTTAGAAAGTCTTTTCCAGGTGATGATATGTATGACCCAAGATATTTATAATCAGAAACCATATTTAAAGGCGCACTGTTGAGAGTATGGATGATGCAATCACTGTTGGACAGGCACTTGTTTATGTATTCAGTTTTGGCCTCATTGAGGTAAAGACTTACACAATTTGAGGCTTGTTCAAGAGATTGTAAAAGAGACTGGGCATTGGAGAGAGAATCACTGATAAGAGCGATGTCGTCAGCAAAGTCAGTGTATGTCAAGTACTCAGCTGGGTGTCTGGAACTTCTTCTTGGTTTTATTTCAAAGCCCTTGCCAGAGATGGTATCAACTGACATACGTAGCACATAATCAACAACAATGATGAAAAGAAATGGGGTGAGTGTGTCCCCCTGCAGTATTCCGGCTTTGATTGAGAAAGATGATGTTTCTCCATCAGGGGTCAAGATGGTTGAAGACGTATCTGTGTAGAAGACCATGATGGCAGAAATAATTTTGTCTGGTATCCCATAGAGCTTAAGGATTTCAAACATCTTGTACCTATCTACAGAATCGAAGGTCGACTTTAATGCCTACCTCAACGGCTTGCCGTACCTCTCGGCGGCCGACGCTGAGCACTTCGAAAGACCGATAACTTCAGCCGAAATTCAGGATGCCCTTGTTGGCTCCATGAGGCGCAAGTTACTCAGTTTTGAAGGTCTGCCCGACGAGCTTTACGTAAATATGCCAGACTTATTCTCCGATCTCGAAGCGCTCTATTGCAAATCGCAGCAGAACGGGAGATCTGTGACGCAGATATGGAAAGACGAAAACAAGAGGGACGCACTTCAGGTCCATAACTCTGTTTAAGAGAGTTTAAGATTTTGGTCAAGGTGTTAGCGAAGAGGTTGGCGCTTGTCAACGAGGATTTGGTTGGGGATCAGCCAGTTCCAACTATCTGATAGGTACCAACGAGATTTCCTTAATGCGCAAGTGTGGACCTGTACCAAATGCATAGGGTCATCTAGATCGTACATAGAGAAGATTTTCACTTGGAAAATAGATAGCAATAGTGTAGGCTGTCCACTTTTTAAAACGGTTGACTATTTATATCACAAGTTTGTAGTCTTTACGGACGACCTAGATAAGACGCGTTGGTTAGGGTCTAGCTCCTGGAAGCTGAATATTTCCTTCTGGCACGTAAGGCTTACAGGGACCAGGTCAACAACTTAGTTTAGCTAAAGTTGTCAGGGGATGTCGTCAACAACAGGTGGTGGTGGGGAAGTCTCAAAAGAGTGGTGAGGATGATTTCGATAGGGTTTAGCAAAGAAGTAATGTTAGAAAAAATAGAAAGGAGGAGGAGGTGGTAGCTAAGTTCGACGAGGCTATTTGTAGTGGCCTTGCAACCGACGTGCTACCAGCGAGAATGGCATTAGATCATTTCTTCAATGGTTACATTGTCAGAGTTAAGGCATGTGCTAGAGAAACGAGGGAACCAAAGCTGTTCAATGGGCCCGCGTGGAGGGGGAGCAGCGTGGTAACAAAACCACAATAAGGTCTTTGACGGACCAAGACGGACACAAGTTGAGCGATGCTAGGCAGATGTGTGAGGCCTTTTGCCAGCACTTTTCTCGGTTGTTCAGAGTGACGGGTAGGTCAGAGATGGTGGCCTACCTCGACGGCTTGCCGTACCTCTCGGCGGCCGACGCTGAGCAATTCGAAAGACCGATAACTTCAGCCGAAATTCAGGATGCCCTTGTCGGCTCCATGAGGCGCAAGTTACTCAGTTTTGAAGGTCTGCCCGACGAGCTTTACGTAAATATGCCAGACTTATTCTCCGATCTCGAAGCGCTCTATTGCAAATCGCAGCAGAACGGGAGATCTGTGACGCTGATATGGAAAGACGAAAACAAGAGGGACGCACTTCAGGTCCATAACTGTTTAACAGAGTTTAAGATTTTGGTCAAGGTGTTAGCGAAGAGGTTGGCGCTTGTCAACGAGGATTTGGTTGGGGAGGTACACAAACTTGCGCAATCCTAACCAGGTCCATACACGACAACCTCCACCTTATGCGATACATCATAGAAAGGGTAGGGTGTAAACCTGGATTCGGTAGGGCTCTCATCAATCGAAAACATTCGACAGGGTCGACCATACGGTACCTGGAGGTTGTCATCAATGCAAATAGCTTCCGCCCCGTCTTCAGCAACTGTCTTCGGCCCCGTCTTCAGAAGCTAAATCGCTGCAATGCACAGCGACATCTCGGTGGTCAAAGTTAATGGCCACCTCTTGGAACCGTTTCAAATTACCAGATCAGTCCATCAAGGGATCCTTCTCTTCTCCCTTCTGTACTTATTGACTCTTGAGCCTTTACTGCGGAAGCTGGAGCTGCTGCAGGGCATCCTACTCAAACCGGGATGTGGAAGGGCTGTGTCGGATTATGCGGACGACATCATCGTGATACTGTAGGATACTTTAGAAATCGAGTTGGTGGGCATATTATTGGAAGAATATGAAAAGTTGACGGGGGCAAATTTTAACCCGGATAAGTCGGTGGGCTGAAGAGGCAAGTCCATGTTGTCCTACAGCGTCGTTGGGCGCTGGACGAATGAACCAGAAAAGTTGTTCGGGGTTTGGTTCGGACCAGCTCTCCAGATGGTGATGAGCAGGGTAGCCAGTGTCACTGGAAATAGGCTGCGAGGAAGCTGTCACTGAAAGGTCAGGTGGCGGGGGAGATTGCATATATAGCGTCTGTCATCTACAACCCCCTGACTGTTGTGCCTTGCCTCCGTTCGCGCCTCACCAAGCTGGAGTGCCTCCTCTTCAAATTCTTGTTGAGGGGACAGGTTCCGTTGGTGAGGCTGTCCATCTGCTACTATCACCTTCTACGCGGGGGGCTGGACATGCCGTAGCTAATGATGCGTAGACATGCGCTGAGGCTGCGGCATCTCCAGATATTCTGCTTAAGCGGTGAAGAGGTGTGGTCGCCGTTTGTCAAACGGGCCTTTCCGCAGCTCATCTTGACTGAGCTACAGTCCTGGGCCAAGAAGAGACCCAGACAGGGTAACTGACATCTGGAATGCTGCCAGGCACTCACTGCCCTCTATCAGGCGGGCAATATCAGTCTTTAAATTTTTTATTTTATAACTGGTGAAAGAAAAAGACAGAAAAAAGACGGAAAAATGGGGGAAAGAAAAAAAATAACGAAAAAGAATAGTTAATCAAACAGTTGTGTGTAAATTCTATGATTTTCTCCTGTCATTTTATTAATTCCTCCAGGGTCTGATGTTAATAACCTGCAAACATATTTCTCCTCATGCATTTTGAGAAGTGAAAGTGAAGCAGATTCAGAATATTTTCTGAGAATCTGCACTTTCAAGTCTTTTTCAAAATTGCAGCCGTTTGAAGCAAAATTTTAAGCAAGTTCTGTCGAACTATTGTTATTGTGCCTGACGTAATATCTGTGTCCATTAAATGTTTTGTTTAATTATTCTGTTGTAAAACCAATATAAATCAAGTTGTGTTTCGTGCATTCTGCTGCGAACACCAAATAGGAATCCCTACATGACCCACCCTCTGTATAAATCATAACATTTCTGTTATGAATACTGATGGAATTCACTTGACACATGTTGCAAGTCTCTTTGAGTTTTTTTTAATAAAGGTTTGGGCCTGCTCGATGATTAGTATTTAACAGCTACGGTATTATAACTGTAATAATGTAGCATAATAATTTGCTCTAAAATAGGGCTTACTTCTCTTGCAGCTGTTTTTCAAGGTACAGCGTGCAGATACTCCAGTGTTAGTTATCATGGAGCCAGAAATAGAGATCAATAATTCTCTTATATTCTTATTCCATCTGAAGGCTACAATAGGTGGGTGAGGAAATATCTGTTTCAAACGAAGATATTTTCCCACCATATGCTGGTAACTTCCATGCAACACTTTCGGAATGTCAGCGAAATTTCGGTGCTAGTTAATCACTAAAGGAATTCCTCACTTATTGTATTGTGCTTGCTAAAATTATGCGTGAGAATTTGACTATCCTTGTTAATCTTAGCTATTTCGTTTGCTATTTCTTTTATTAACGTCACTCCCTGGAGGATTGAATAAAATGATAGGAGAATATCATCAAATTTACACGAAACATTTTCATTAAATATTCTGCTTCTTTTTTCCTTTTTTTCTTCCTTTTCTCCGTCTTTCTCTGTTCGCCTGTTATAAAATTGAAACTTAAAGACTGATGATGTCATTCCATCAACGTGTGGACGCTGGTTGCTCTCGTTCATACTTTAGATTTGAATTTCTATAATTTTGATGTGATCATCATTACTTGTCGGGCTCTGTTCTATCTGTTTATCCTTTCCTACAGCTGTTTTTTTATAGCCTGAGGAGACGCTTACGCTGATTCATAATTAACGACTTTGTGAATTTTACTTCTATGTTTGTTATTTCGTCTCCGTCCTCGGTTATAGCCGGTCTGTTCTGGTGTGTGTTATTTTACCTGTTGTTGTTTCTGTGTTTCTATGGTTGAAGGAAGATTGGAAGCGACGAGAGATGATGTCACGTCAGCGAGTGGGAAGAAAAGCTTTTCCCTGCGTTTGGTTTTTTCCTGGGGATGCGAGCAATGACAGAGGCCAATCGTAAACAGAGAGAGGTTGTGTGAACACGGGTGAAGAATTGATCAATCTGCCAGCGGTATCTGATCGCAAGTCGAGGTAAAAGCAAGTTTATTTACGTGCCTTCAAACTACAAGCTATTTCAGCATGTTGTTACCAGTGGTGAGGATACGTGCGAGAATTAGATTTTTAAATAAATTTTGTTGTTCTTGTTCTTCGTTTGCAATGGCCACAAAAAATCAGAATCAGAAATGACGTGTTGAGACCGTTCACCGGGGAAGGTGATGTGGTATCCTAGATAAAGAAGGTGTGATTTGTGGCGAAGCTGCAGCAAATAAAAGATGTGGCAAACCTTGTGCCGTTGTATTTAGAGGGTAATGCACTGAATCTCTACCTGGAGAGGGATGACCAAGGGAAAGCGGAAAAATACTGAAGGGCGGCTGAAGGACGCGTGCACCGATGGAAGTTTTAAAGCCTATAGCAAGCTCGGGACGGACCAGTGAGCAGATAGATAATTACGTGAGCGAGATTAGGAGAGCGAGATTAGCAGGGTTTACTGGAGCAGCGATGGAGTGGATGTTGAAGCTGGCGTTCGTGACCGGTTTCCCTGAACATATCTTTGTACGTCTGATGCAGATGCCAGACATCGAAACGATGTCGGTAGGAGAGGTGATTGATAAGTCGCGTGTGTAATACTGTACACTTCGAATAACATAACCACTCTGCGTTTTCTTCCTGATTTTATAGTATAGTAAGGTTTTTATAGTATATGTTCTATATGTGGTGTGAATAACATCTTTCATTATTGGATTGTTTAAGAGAGGTTTTTCTCTAAATTATAAACATATATATATATATATATATGTGTGTGTGTGTGTGTGTGTGTGTGTGTGTGTGTGTGTGTGTGTGTGTGTGTATAATATTGTTATTATTCTTTAGTATAAGTAAAAAATCGTTATCATTTATCATTTACCAAAAATACAAAACCAACTTTTCATTTTACTCTCTCTCTCTTTCTCTCTCTCTTCTCTCTCTCTTTCTTTCTCTCTCTCTTTCTTTCTCTCTCTCTCTCCCTCTCTCTCTCTATATATATATATATCAATCTTTCTCTCGCATTCTTTCTCTCTATTTATCAGTCTATTATTTGTCTTTTTATGTGTATGTCTATCTGTCTATGTGTGTGTGTTTGTCAGTCTGTCTATCTAGAATTCATATGCAGATATACACACACATACACATCACAAAGACACATTCACACACTCATGAATGTGTAAGTTTGCTCTAAAACATCTGAAATATGCAGATGACATCAAGCTGTACCTCAAAATAAAGAGGACAGATCCTGTACACTATAGATCTTTATTGCAATCAGACCTGGACACAATGCAGCAATGGATCATATGGTGGCAACTCAAGCTGTCTTTGGACAAATGCACCACCATGCATTTTGGGAAGAGAAACCCAGCGTCCACCTACTCCCTCCACAACATTAATCTCAAAAAGTTTTCTTGTGAACGTGACCTGGGCATTATTGTCGACAGCGATTTAAATTGGACAAAACATATTGCTAAAATTGCCAAGAAGGCTGGGGGTGTCTTGGCATAACTTACCTAGTCATTTGTGAGCCACTCTCCGGCTATCTATCTGAGGCTTTATATAGCTATGTAGTTGCCTCACCTGGAATTTGCATCACTGGTCTAGAACCCCTATCTTGCCCAGGATATTAATCGTCTGGAAACCGTTCAGCGACGTGCAGCCAAGAGAATACCCTCCATCAGTCATTCGCCATATTCTGAACGCCTTACTTCCTTGGGCATAGATACATTGAAACTCCGACGTCTGGCAACAAACTTGACAGACACCCATAAAATTATTAACCATCTTACTAACAATAACTCTGAGCACCTTTTCAAACTCCACCTGTCTAACACCCGTGGACATGTTTACAAAGTCAGAAAACAGCACAGCTCCCATGACTCTCGGAAACAGTTTTTTCACGCTAAGAGTTGCTGAAGTATGGAACAAACTATCGGCATCATTTGTTAGTTGCCGGAGTACCTCATCCTTCAAAACTTTCATTCTTCCTGAGATTTGCCGACACTACACCTGATTTTCTCCCCTCCATACACATGCAAGCATGTATCTGACTCATACACTGTTCACTTTCCTGACATTTGTACATTACTGTATATGCTTTACAGGCACTTTTGAAAAGTTGTGCACCTGAGCACTGTATACAATAATTTTATTATTATTATTATCATTATTATTATTATTATTATGAGAAATTTGCATCGAATTTATCCGCATTTTCATTGTTAGAAATATACTCAAAGTGTCAAAAATGTTGAAGTGTAAAATGGATTTTTGGAAAGCTCATTTCAACATATAAGGACACCTTGGATCATCAGAATGAATGTAAATTTGTCTATTTTCCAAAGAAGTTTAAAACCTCAAGTAAATGGTTCCTGTATCATTACAAATGCTCCAGCGGTGCACATGTACCTACCTTGGATCAAACATCTCCAAAATGCCTTAGCCAGATAAAAGTCGTACTTACAAACTGCACTTGTGTAACGTATCACTTCAATGTTGTCGGGCAATATCAACAATATAGAAAAGTCACCATTAAAGTTACCCGAGTAACAACAAGGGATATTAACCTATTTAAAGAACTCACAAATTCAAGAAAATATATCTAGTATTCGTCTTGTGAAACCAGTGGTGTTTTATGGGGATAGGCGTCAGTTTGGATACAGGCAGTTCTGTTAAGACTGCTGTTAGTGTTAGAATATAATTGTAGGTATATCAACGGAGAAAATGTCTGCCTAAAACTTTGATTTTTTTCCTTACATCTCACTAACATATACCCTTTATTTTTTTTATAGTATCTTCGCCTTAATCATTACACAATTGAACTTAAGACATAGCCAGTATTTTATCAAGTCGCATTCTATTTAACTGATTATCAAAGATTTATAGATATCCGACTTCATTTAAAAGAAGACTATCCGACTCCTCGACAAATATTCACTCACCATCCTGTTACAGTCACTGACCTACAAATGCACTCTTTGCTATGTATTTTATCAAGGTTACTACAGCATACTTTCGTCTAGCTGCATACATTTTCTACTCCACAACCACTTGGACATTTCAACTTTGATCGAAGAAATTGGAACAGTACCAAAAGGATTTTTACAAATATTATGTTGTAATGTAACTTACCGAGCCTCCAACTGCCCATCCGAAAACAACTTCGTTACAGAAGTACCAGTCAATCGGCATATTTTCTGAATAGCATTTTGCTTCATATCCATTATTAATTCCTTTCGTAGTGTTTCTGTAACAGCCATATACTATGATATGGTGAACAAAAGCTTCATTTCCTTCTTGGATGTAAGGAGAAAGCTGAAAGAAAATAAATTTTTAATCTTGTAGGAATTTTATTAATATTGATTTTTACAAAAGTTTACTATCCAGTTCTCTCGCATCCGAATTTTTGGTTAAAAAATACAAATTTTTCTACGATAAAGGCAGCTCTATTTTGTTGAAATAATATTTCTGTTTGTATTTCGAGGTTTTACTGACCTATCTTGCCAACCGACCTATCTTGCTCCACGGCCTTACTTTTGTAGTAAATAAAAAATACATTGACAAACTTTTTCCATTGAGACAAGCGATAAAAACGAACGTGGAAAATATCGATCTAAGGATTTCTAATATAGGCACAAAACACAAACAAACAAAAAGACAAAATTAAAAGAAAGAGTTTCAATGGATTAAACTGATATTGTTTAAGGTCGAAACTTGTCCGTTGATTTCACCATTTTATGTTGATGACCAGATGCAGATGCACATCCTCTAAATTTTCTATTTTGTCCAGAATTTTCGTCCAGCGGATCTTCTTGGAGTTATACCTTTTTAGTTGCTATTAGTTTTGAACACTCCTAGAAGGAAAACTTCTCTTTTCGTAACTTGCATTATCTGAATTAGTCATAAATTTCTACATTACACATTATAATACGAAGAGCACCCAGACATCTGCCTAAACGGTAGAAGTGAAAATTTTAATCCCTGCCCGCATGAAAGGAAAGAAAGTACATCCAATCATACCATGTGTGCCTCAGCATGCTTATGGTCACCAGTCCCCCCAGGTTCATTCTTTCTCAGCTCATAGTACACGTTCAATTTGCATAGGACTACAAAAAGTGGGATCAAGGCTATAACAAATAACAAAGGTGAACAGGAGTGGCTGTGTGGTAAGTAGCTTGTTTACCAACTATATGGTTCCGGGTTCAGTCCCACTGCATGGCACCTTGGGCAAGCGTCTTCTACTATAGCCTCGGGCCGACCAATGCCTTGTGAGTGGATTTGGTAGACGGAAACTGAAAGAAGCCTGTCGTATATATACATATATAAATGCGTATGTGTGTCTGTGTTTGTCCCCCTAGCATTGCTTGACAACCGATGCTGGTGTGTTTATGTCCCCGTTACCCAGCAGTTCGGCAAAAGAGACCGATAGAATAAGTACTGGGCTTACAAAAGAATAAGTCCCGGGATCGAGTTGCTCGATTAAAGGCGGTGCTCCAGCATGGCCGCAGTCAAATGACTGAAACAAGTAAAAGAGAAAGAGAGAAAGAGAGTCTCCTTGGAAGATAGCTCTTTTGATTGTTACCTCGGGTAAGTGCTTGTTGTTACAGGAGAGACACGTTTTCCAACTAGGCATGCTGTTCTTAATCAGTGCACACACGTTCTCAGCTATTCCACACATATCGAATGTTTCCAAAATCCATGATTGCAGCAACATGTAAGCCTTTTTGAAGTCTATCCAGACCATGCATAAGATTTTTTGGTACCGTTTACATTTCTTCATTATTATCTTGTCTACCACAAGGTGGTCCTTGGTGCGCTTGGACCCTTTTCGGCATACCTTTTGTTCTACTGGCAGCAGATTTCTTTTCGCAAAGAACGTATATATTTTCCCAGCGAGGGTACCTGTTAATACAAGCAATGGGTCGGTTATTGCCAACCTCATTGCCCTTTGACCGATTTTTCATTAACAATGTCGTTCTTCTCTCTACCATCCACTCTGGAACTGCAAAGCTGTCTAGGAAATTGTGTAATTGCAACGCAATTCTCTTGTGTATTGACCTAAACCACTTAAGCCAATAGCCTTGAATTCCGTCTGGTCCTGCCGTTTTCCAGTTTGGCAGTTTTGATACCCGTGCAATGATATCTTCCATTGAATGAATCCACTCAGCATCGGAGTTGTGGAAAACCACCTGCTTCCAGATGTTATTCCAAAATTGGTAGGATTCTTCTTCTTCTTCTTCAGGAGGTGTATTATCTTCTGTATTTCCTCATAGGGCCCTTAAAAAACTGCTTCTGGTTATTGAGAATAACCGATTTTGCTGGAACTGCGATATGCGATCAGTGTAGCTCTGTACCTTTTATGTTTTAGCCCGCATGCGTTGTTTTAGGGTTTCGACGGCAGTTTTGAATTCTTTCTTTTCTATTTCGTACTTCGCCTCAAGATCTGCCCTCGCATTTTCTTTTCCATTTTCCATTGCCCATTGGACTACTCTTCTATGTGGCTCAGATCTTCATGCAGAGTTAGAATATCGACTTCAAATCTCCGCTTCCACCATGGCTCCTTCTGTCTGCCTAATTTCCTCTCTTTCTTTCCAATCAGTTCACCTACTAAAGCTGAAACGGATTTGATCAGCAGCAAATGTTAAATTAATGAAGTTGATAACCAAACCGGAGAATACCTTTTCGCCTGACCATGTAGCAAATTCCATAAGCGAATCCAAATATGACCCCGTAGAAGGAGTATCCTTTGAGGCTTATTTTCGAAGATTTCAACAAATTTTTGTAAAATAATGTCGGGATTGGACGGACGAAATGAAAATGCATCTAGTTTTAACAAAAACTAGTGACAGCAGAGCATGAGAAGTATAGCAACTTCTTATTGCCGCCCACCCACAAAAAAAAAAACATCCGACGTAAATTTCATCGCCACAGTTCACATTCTGTGAAAGGAGCTCACTGTTCAATACTAGATGCAAATGTTTAAACATAGAAAAGTGCGATTGTGAAGACTTCATTATTTCACCCGACGGTATGGCTAGCCCGTCCATACGTTTAGTTTTGCCTTTCTTCAAGACTAAGACATCACACTTTTTCAATCCGAACTTCATTCTGATATCAGCACTGAAAGTATACACCGTATCAACGAGGGACTGACTTCGGATTCCTCTTTACCATAAAGTTTGAGGTCATCCATGAATAACAAGTAGTTGACTTTTTGTTGACGGCTCTTACTTTCCTCAGAATCAGTTAGTGGTATCATGCACAGTGGGGACAGGCAGTCCCCTTGGAAAATGTCTCTCCTGATTTCTATTGTCCCTAAACTTCTTCCATATGCTGCCAGTTCCGTTCTCCACCTCGCCATACGTTTTACAAGCAGTCGCTCAACATTGATATAGGTTCATACATTCCATAATCCAAGAATATGGGATCATGTGCAACTTACGATAATCGATCCATGACATGGCTAAATTACTTTTCTTTCTCTTGCTGTCTCTAAGCAGTGTTATGTCTACTAGGAGTTGATCCTTGGTACCTCTGCACTTACGCCTGCACCCCTTCTGCTCATGTGGAAGGACTTCATTTTTTTTACAGATGTTCGTACATTGACTCTGCGACTATTCCAGTGAATAATTTGTACGTAAGCGGCAAGGAGGACATTTGCCTGTAATTGTCTACCGTATTTTTTCGATGTTTTTCAAGCACAGCACTGTCCTACCCATTGTCAATCACTCTGGAGTTATTTGGTCGGCATTTAACAAAGTGTTGAGTTGTGCTGCTATTCGTGCATGACATTCACCAAATCGTTTGATCCAGTAGCCTTGAATTATCATTATTATTGTTGTTGCTGTTGTTTGATTCGGATAATTGTAAATCACCAAAGGTTTCAAGTAGTGCCTCCTCTGAGTGTTACTCAGAGACAATACTCTCCTTAAAATGCAAGCTGTACCCAACAATGCTGTCTTCAGAACCACCTCGAGCCTGACAACAGATCCAATCAAATCTTCTTCTTCTTCTTCTTCTTCTTCTTCTTCTTCTTCTTCTTCTTCTTCTTCTTCTTCTTCTTCTTCTTATTATTATTATTATTATTATTATTATTATATTATTATTATTATTATTATTATTATTATTATTATTATTATTATCATTATTATTATTATTATTATTATTTATTAGTCTTATTTTTTATCATGTGCTTTACTGTATTGATAGTGTTTTACGTAGGATGTGTGCGATACCTAGTTGTGCTATTTTTGTATGCTTGTATATATTTGTCAATCATGGTATTTTTTTATGCATTTGTGTGAATATTTTTTATCATAACTAATGCGCCTACGATGATAGGAATTGTTTCTGTTTTTGGATGCCACATTGGAGTTACCTCTATTTCAAGGTCTTCGTATTTTGAAAGCTTCTCCTCTTCTTTTAGAGAAATATTGTCATCTGTTGGTATTGATACATCAATTAGAGTACATTTGTTTTTCTTGGTGCTCTCTGACAACTCTATCCGTCCTATTGGCCTTATTTTCTCTATCTGTGAGCATTGGCATATCCCAGAGTATGGTTGCTTTTCCATTTTCTGTGACCTTTTTGGCGTGTGCCTATACCATCTTTTTCTCGGTTGTTATTCCATATATCCCAAATCTGTCGTATCTGTGAATATATTCCTTCTTAGCCAGGACTGGGCAGCTATTATTATTATTATTATTATTATTATTATTATTATTATTTCATATTCTTTGCACAGCTTCTAACATTAGAGATGTACTACGATGTCAGCTGTTCACTACTAGTGAACTGAGGTAACAGCTCTTATTTTTCGAGCACCTTCCGGAGTATTCGAGTAGTTGCAAGCAGTGCTGTTTTCTGCAAGTGCCCCTCACTTATTGCAGCCCCAGTTTGTTCCATATTCCTCTCAAGATTTTACTCACTGTTGCCATGACTCCGACAATTATTGGTACTACTGCCAACTTTTTTAGCGACAACTGCCTAACCTCCCAAGCGAATCTGTCTTACTTATCGTCTTTCTTTCTTCCTTATCGCATACCTTGTCGTCAGCTGGGCATGCTATATTTTTTTCTCAATTAAGACTATATCTGGCTTCCTATTCTCTATCTCATGGTAACAATGAAGCATAAAATCCCATAGGATCTTTGCATTATCCTTTTCGATGATGCCTTCGGTTTGTGGTCGTATCAATTTTTTTCTCTGTCAAGGCCATACTTGTTGCAAAATGTACCCTCTCCTTCTTCCTGCATGTTTCGGATTAGAGGACGGGGTTTGAGGGATATCTTGCCTGCTTGAACTGGGTCACTGGTGAGCTGTTTTAATCAGCGGACGACATCACCGTTATAGTGTCTGACACTTCGGATACAAACCGATCGGAATTATACTGAAAGAGAAGCAAGTACGTACATGAGTGCACATAACCCAGTACAGCTTAGAAAGGCAAATGCATATCAACAGGCTGTGTCGCTGAACCGAGGGTGTAGGGAAAGCGTTCAGTGTCTGGTTCAGAGTAAACTTCTAGGTGGGAAGGAACTAGGAGAGGATCGAGTGTCCGTTGGCCAATCTCATTCACAAATGAGGTGAGAGGAAGGATAGAAGTGTTGATGGTGCACTACAGTCTGACCGTCGTAACTTGTCCCAAGGAACATTTTTTAGGAATGGAGCACATGCTTTTCCACTTGATATAGAAGAGAGAGGCGCCGCAAGTCAGCAAGTCCATCTGCTACAAGCACCCACACCATGGTGGTCACAGAAACCCTTCCTTATGATACGCCAGTATGCTTTGAGTCTGATGCATCTACTGAAGTACATCGGTAACAGTACAATGGTAACGGTGACGACGAAAATGCCGGTGAACTGGTGTGGTCGTCTTTGATGAGACTCGTCTTCCTGCAGCTCGTCTCATTGACATGTTGCAATATAGGATGAAGCACGGGACCTCGGCCTTCGGCATCTAGATTATTGCCAGCTGGAAACGGCCACCGGCATGAAAAGAACTCTACATTTCTATAGAGTATTAATTATATAAAGGGTTAGGTTGAAAACAAGATGATCTAATTTCGGCTGAAAAGTGTTTCATACGGGGCCTGGAGGCTCAGTGATGATCTAGGGTTAAAGAACAGCAGTATATGAAGGAGGTGATGTTAATGAAAGTTGTCAGTCATCTTAACTATATGATCGAGTGCTCAGCATTTATCAAATTAATGTTAGATCTTCATTAGCTGACATTTTAGAAGGGTTGTAAGAAGAGAAAGGAGGTGCAAGCAAATACATGGAACTTATAATGAAAATATCGAATAGGTAAAGAAACAAAATACATACCACAATAGCATGTACTTGCTCGTCAAGTTGTGGTGTTTCAAACGATTTACACCAATAAGTAGTTTTTGACTTTGGAATTTGAGTCTGAAATCAATTTTAAAAACAGTTATAATTGCAATAAATGGTTATAATAAAATAATGATGAAAACAATTTAGGATCTTTGTAATGATTAAAATAGATTCTCTTAGGCTTTTATTTGATTCATTTGACTGTGGCTATACTGGAGCACCTCCTTAAAGGGTTTTTAGTCGAAGAAATCGACCCCAAAACATATTCTTTGTAAGTCTAGTAATTATTCTATCGTTCTCTTTTGCCGAACAGCTAGGATACGGAGACGAAAACACACCAACATCGTCTGTCAAGCAATGGTGAGAGGGCAACCACCGACACAAAGACACCAACACATAAATACAAACATACACACATATATACGAAAGGCTTCTTTCAGTATCCGTCTAATAGATCCACCCACAAGGCTTTTGTCGACCCGAGGCTGTAGTAGAAGACACTTGTCTAAGGTACTACACAGTAGGACTGAACCCGGAACCGTGTGGTTGAGAAGTAAGCTTCTTAGCATACAGCCTATATATATATATATATATATATATATATATATATATAGGCGCTATATATATATATATATATATATATATAGGCGCAGGTGAAGCTGTGTGGTGAAAAACGTGCTTTCGAACCACATGGTTCCGGGTTTAGCCCAATGCGTGGAAAATTGGGCAAGTGTCTTCTACTAAAGCGTCGGGCTGACCAAAGTCTTGTGGATGGATCTGGTAGACGGAGACTGAAAGAAGCTTGTCGTATATATATATATATATATATATATATATATATATATATATATATATATATATATATATATATATAAGTAATAGTGTACATTTAAACACAAAAGAAAACTGCCTTCAACAGGCAGTTTTTACACGCTAGAAGAAGTAGTCAAAACGACCAAAACCACATTTAAGAGCAATCTTCAAAAGGAATGAGAAATAAAAACTTTTACCCTGTTATTTTATTCCGGTTAGACCTAGGTTTCAAATTTTTTTTAGCAAATAAAATAATTTACTAGGACAAAATTTCTCATCAGTGACCGCGCCATTACACTAACATATAATTAAGAGACGAAGAATACGTGTTTCATCGTTATACATTATAATTTTTCAAATTCACCGCGCAAGCGCAGTTTCAATCGGCATGCTAGGCCACTGGTAGTGAAATTTCAAAAAAAACCCCAAAAAACCTCACTAAAGAACATAAAGAACATTCCCCACCTTCGAAACGAGGAGTAGATAAAACAGGGGACAACAGATGGAGGGAATGTTCTTTATATTTCCTGTTCCGTTTCTCTATTTGTTTCTTTTGTTGTTTGAAAAAAAGTTCGTTTTCTGTGTTTTTGTTTTTTATGTTCTCGTTTCTCATTTTGATGACGTTATTTTGATGTTCTGTACCCATATATGTATGTATATGTACATATATATGTAGGTATGTACATATATGTATGTATATATGCATATGTTATTCATATTATTATACGATCGAATGCCACGCATCCATTTTCAAGTACGTTTTATATATATATATATATAATATATATATATATATATATATTATATATATATATAATATATATATATATATATATATATATTATATATATATATATTGTCTTTTCTTTCTCAAGCCATGCCTGGCTCATAGGGCCGGGTTCCCGTCGCCTAGGCGTATAGGTACCCCACCTGAACGGGACGCCGGTCCGTCGCATGTGAGCTGCAACATGCAGGAGGAAAGAGTAAGAGAAAGTTGTGGCGGAAGAGTCAGCAGAAGTTCGCCATTACTTTCTGCCGGAGCCGCGTGGAGTTTAGGTGTTCCGCTCATAAACACACAGATCGCCCGGTAAGAGATTCGAAGTTTTATCCCTAATAGTGATTTGGACTTTGGCTGTTCTTTCTAGCGTGCCAGGAATCCTATGACAGATACCTCTTTTGTGTTTAAATGTACACTGTATTTATATGAAGAATATATAGTGTATTGACTAATTTTTCTACACGCTTGGTCACTGGTAGTAAAAATTTCTAAAATCTTTATTACTCTGTTATTATTAATATATATATATAGTGGCTATATTTTTGAATTGGATTATTTTTAAATTGAATTAATTTTAATATTATGGATTTTATATCGATTTAACGATATAGTCACGAATCGCGCGTAGTTAATTTAATGTTTATTTAATTTAGTGATTTTTAGAATAATATTTATCATGATATATTTAAATTTTTCTATATGATTTAATATAAATAACTTTCACTATCAATTGAATTACCTAATAGAGGTTATTTCTCCTAATTATATTACACACACACACACACATATATATATATATATATATATATATATATATATTTATTTATTAACGGTCAATTCAGGAATATGCCCGATTGGAACTCAGAAAGTACTGGCAGGCGAAATACCTATTTCTTTACGACCCACAAGGGGCTAAACACAGAGAGGACAAACAAGGACAGACAAACGTATTATGTCGATTATATCGACCCCAGTGCATAACTGATACTTTATTTATCCGAAAGGATGAAAGGCAAAGTCGACCTCGGCGGAATTTGATCTCAGAGCGTAACGGCAGACGGAATACCGCCAAGCATTTCGCCCGACGTGCTAACGACTCTGCCAGCTCGCCGCCTTCTTCCTCAAAAATATTTTTCCGACCCTTGGTATTTTAGAATCGACATCGATATATGACAGATGTATTTTTTCAAAACTGTAGGTATCAAAATGTAGGTTCGACTTTTATGGAGTTCGAAAGTAGATCACGCTTTGTTTTTATAGCTTTATCAGAGGCAAAATGTCAGCACCTGAGGAAGAAATGAAGTTTTCGGAGACCGAGATCGAAAGGAACAGAGATGACTTCACCGAAGGAATCCAGGCACCTAATGGTGGCAATGTTACGGATGAAGTTTATCACCTAAGAGAGAAGAGGTTAAATAGTATTTTTTTAATTATTATTTAGCCTGTCAACTTTACTAATCTCCATTACGTTGGTCAAATTCACGTTTCGATTTTGTATTGTAAAAAGGATTACAAACAGATAAATAGAAAATGAATGAATGAATTAAAAATATTAAAAGGATTATGAATTCTTACTTCATTCATTCTGAAATAAAAGAATAAATAAATAAATTGATTAATTAAATAAACAAATTAAAAGGAATATAAATTCTTACATCATTCATTCTGAATTGTATAGCAAATGTATCGTTTGGCATTACTGGCTCAGGCAACTGTTCTTGAAGCAGATACAGACTTTTGACGCCATCCGGTTGCAAGTTGTCACTTACATTGTCTGTCTTACCGTAGCCCCACAGGACTCTCATTGTATTTTGCTACAAAAGAAAAGAAGAAAGACTCTTATCATAATCCTCTTATTCCCTTCTACCTCTTCCACGTCATCACGATCATCATCATCCTCATCATCCTTCACTACTTCATCAAATTCAAAACCAATTTCATCAGGATCAGCACCATTATCATCAAAAGCAACAATATTCACGAGCGATATGAGACGTCTGCTCAATCTGGAAGAAAAAGCATCTAAATTTCCTCATCTCATTGTTTCAAAATTTCTTCAAAGTGGAAGCGCGCGACGGATAATGCAGTCCAAGTTAAATTAGACTGGTACCGACTGGATTGACTTTGATTATGAATCTGACTGATCAGGGCTGACCTGAGGTCTAAAATCAAACAGAGGTGGTTGAGAATGGAACGCTTTTGATTATTTCGACTTCCTCTAATCAGCTGTCTACAGTCAGCAATAAATATTGGATCTTTTAAAGTCGATATTTTGTTACGTTAACGAAACCTGGTCATTTTAAAATCAAGCAGCCACGTAAAGTATCCTTCCGTACGAAAGGGTTTTACAAAGAATTCTTTGGGTGCCTTTAATCTATTGAATATATAATCTAGAGGAATATTTGAATTCTTCACCGCATTGCAAAGTATCGCACAAATCAATTTTACTTTGCAGGTATGGCTTATAACTGTGGACCGTTTCCTCAAAGTAATACGTATCTTAGACTTTACAGATGCAATCTAATACTTGACATAAGACAAACACTGATATTACCGATGCAAGTTGATGAGAGATTTATCATATACTACAAAGAACTTGGAAAACTGTAACGCCACCAGATTTCGTTGTCATTTATTAAATTACAGAAATTAGATTTAAGCCTTTTTGTCTAGAAACGATGAGTCAATATTAACATATTAACCTAATTTCGAATTGTTTTGCAGTGAAGTATATATTTTGCTTAATGATTACATTAATTTCGGCAAGTACAGAAGATAACACTGTACACGTTTTAGCTGAATTAGACCTTCTCAGCATAAAGTGAATTTCACCGTAATTGCTTAAATAATGATGAGAGAATCACAAAATAGATATATGATATAGTACATGAGTAGGCGTAAAATATTAATACATTTAATAAATAAGTGTCCCACATCATATTCTTTTTTTAAATTCCGCCTTCATAGAAAATAATATTTAAAGCCAGCATTAACACAGTTTATATTATGTGCACTAAAAATCGGCGAGGAAATGACAATATTATCTCATTGACATACTATTATCATAATTTCGGTACATACGAAAGAAAATTAACAATTAGGTGTGTGATTATAACCAATTACACATTATTTAATTCACTTTTCTTCTGCTAACTACTCTTGCGATGTATATATATTTTACAACTAACACATATATAGGCAGCTATATCTCTGTAGAACATACAGTTTTTTTGTATTGGTTTCTTTGACTATGAATTACCGCATTCACCTGCAAACTTTATAAGTTACAAACATAATTAAGATCTTAAATGTTATTGAATAATTTTGATATTTGTATTTCAATATGGTAAAACTAAAACTATACAGCTAAACCTCGTGTAAAAATTGTTTAAAATAAAGATTGCTATCGTTGGCATCAGTGGGGAGTTGACCGTCGAGCCTCGCCGGTCTAGGGGCTTGTTCACAATAAATATATACATCAGGGCCTAGTGCACTGATTTGCTCGGGGCCTATAATACTACAAAGAGGGTCCTAATTGGCATAAATTTTGGGGAAGGTACGTTTGATAAAACAAGTCTGTGCTTCATTTTATTGACAGCGGGATGATAAAAGCAAAGTCGATTAGAGGGGAATTTTAACAGAGTCGTAACAATATATGGCAAGGGATTTCATCTAATCCAGTCCCATTTTTATTAGTCCCTTGCAATTTAAATAAACACTTATGACACTTGCACAAGGCCATATATTTAAAAGTGGGTTTACTCGATTGCAACAATTCAAGTACTAGTACAGGTACAAGACAGGAAAGTACTAGACAGGTACCAGACAGGAAAAGATAAGTTAATATCCGGCGGAATTGAAACACGAACATAAAAAGTTGTAAGAAAAATACCACAACATATTTTGTTCGTAGCTTAACCGGTTTTGCCAACGTACAATTAAAAAATATTCAAAAACAGGAATGAGAAACAGTATATGATACAGGTCGTAGGAAACGTGCATCAACAATGAAACAAAAATAAAGCATAGTAGATTGTTGTTTACAAGATTTTGACAAGATTTGACAAAATTTGAATGATACTCAAAGTTAGCAAGATATTACACGTAATAAATAAATCAAGACGGGTTTTCATTCCTTGACTGATATACGCATAAATAAATAGATAAATAAATAAAGTTTATCTGTCAGCTGGAGACAGTAAACGATTACCTTTAACGATGGGAGTCGTTAAAGTCTAACACAGAAAAGAGGAAATAATTTCAAGAAATTAAAAGTCAATTACAAAAATTAGTTATTTTTATAAGCGTGATCGGAAACAGTGGCTTCCATATTTTTGCCTTATAAGTCACTCACAGCGAAAAATAAAGAATACTACCTGCTCTATCATGCTAACAATGCTTTGCTGACGTAGTCTAGGAAGCTCAAAACAAATCACACCATCCTTCCTTCCAATATAAAGATCATGTTTCCTGATAAGTATAAAATTAATGGCTTTAAATTAATTCTTAATTACTTGAAAATATTTCCATTCTTCTTTGCAACAAACAACTGCAGCTTGCTTTATATTCCTCTCGCTAAAAATGTAAATCTTGTAAAATATGTTACGTACGCCATTTTGTATATGAACACTTGCTCAATCTATTTCATTAATTCGTATTACGTCTTTAATTAAGTAGTTTATCTTAGCTAAATTTTGTATAAAATAAAATACTTACTGTGATATTCATCTTCATATTTGGCCCAGAAAGTTCTCTAGAGAATGTCAATGTTGTTTCCATGTTAGACTCATTGGAGTACATAAGATGCCATTCACTGATTGATTGTAAAGACAATTTTCCGTCACTATTGCCATAATAGTTCTGCAATAAGACAAATGTATATATATATATATAGTTGAGAAGGTTGGTGTGTGAAAGCACGTGGTTGAATTTATAGAAAATAGTAAAAAGTGAAAAAAACTACAGAAGGCTTGTTTTAAAAGGTTAAAAAATATATATTTGAGTCATTATGTCAGAAAAATGTTATAAACTTTTTTTCATACAGTGACATAGTTTTTGAAGAAATTACCGGTTTCGTGTTTAACATATCAAATTTCTCAAAACATCGTTATGATTTCGTTAAGAAGTGTAAAGAAGAGTTCCAGGTAAGGGGAGGTAATAAGTGATTTCTTCCGGTGTAAGGGAGATAATCGCTTTATATTTCTTGCCTTTTTTTAATGGGGTGAGTTTCTCTGTATAAGAATGTTAGAGTGGTTAAGTTTGGGCTTATATTTTTCAATGAATAATGTTTCCTTGTTTAGTCTAATTTGTGTTGGTGTTCCAATAGCACATTGGTAAAATGGAAAGATTAAAAATTGTGGTAGTAGTTGCTTTGCGTATTTCTCAATATGCTCTTTAAAGGGTATCATTCTGTATTCTGGGAATGCAATCTGTTGTCGATGCAGTGTGTATCTACGTCTGAGTGATAGTCCCGTGGACCCCACGAAGTCTTGGTGGCAGCCCGAGCATCTTGTGACTTAAATTATGTTTTCAGAGGCACAAGTAAAATTAGATTTGACCTTGAAATTTTGTCCCTCTTTGTATATATATGTATATATATGTATATATGTATATGTATGTATGTGTATGTATGTATGTATGTATGTATGTATGTATGTATAAAAAACATATATATATATATATATATATATATATATATATATTTACAGGTATGTATTTTTCCCTTGTTTACAATTAACACAGACAAATAGACAAACATTGACCAGGGCAGCAAAAAATCACTGAAGTAAAAAGGGCTTAACACCTTATTTTTAAACGTAGAAAATCCGGTTTTATGTGAAATATTTTTTATAATATATATGAATAAATAAATGGAGTTAAACGCGGGTGTTATTCAAATTCTTTTACTTCCGAAACATGTTTCGAAGACATCATTGGTACTATTTCAAAGGAATAAAATGGTGTAAAACAATGTAATCTTCTCTTCAGGGAAATGAAGAAATAAAACTCGTCAATAGTACATTTTAACAGAATATCATTGGGGCCTTAACGATCTCGTCGAGGTTCAGAGTTCTTCTCGTTACACCCTGCCATGCCATGCTTCGGTAGTATTGTCATGCTATGTCCACTACACGCACCACTCTCATGTTTATCAATGATTTCTTTCTTCAATTCTATCGCAATGAGCTTTTTCTTCTTCTCGGCATTCTTTGGACTAACCTTCTTAGGACCCATGGGAAAAACATAATAGAGATGTTGCCATAACGAGAGGAATGCGTGAAATGAGCACTTGTATGAAACTCGTTGGTACTGCGGATTTACACTCGCACGAGCCTCGGCTCGTACAGCAAATTGATCATAAATCGGTGCACTCGTACTGCGAGGTTCTACTCTGTGTATATATATATATATATATATATATATATATATATATATATAGATATATATACACAACTTTCTTATTTCTTTACTACCCACAGAGAGCTACGCACAGAGGGGACAAATAAGGACAGACAAACGGATCAAGTCGATTATATCGACCTCAGTGCGTAACTGGTACTTATTTTAATCGACCCCGAAAGGATGAAAGGCAAAGTCGACCTCGGCGAAATTTGAACTCATAACGTAACGGCAGACGAAATACCGCTAAGCATTTCGCCCGGCGTGCTAACGTTTCTGCCAGCTCGCCGCCTTACACACTGCGCCTATAATAGATAGATAGCTAATACATACAAACATACCGACAGACACACACACACACACCACACACACACACACACACACACACACACACACACACATATATATATATATATATATATATATTTTGTGAAATAGAAAGATGAATAATCTTGTTGCAGATTAATCAAAAGTTTAACCGATACCTTGGTAGCAAAATCACACCAGAAGACAGCACGGTTGGAGGTACAACCATATGGTGTTGCAACCATGCGTTGGTGCGGATAATTGAATTTTAATATTATTAGTGAATTGAAGAAATGGAGTTGAACGAAGATTGAACAGAAATCGTTTTATTGCATTCTACACGTGTTTCGAAAGCCACAATTTACCAAATTCCGATTGAATAAGGAGACCATATTGTGTCTTTCTCTTCAGGAAGAAATAGGAAATCCGTTGGAAAAAACAAAAACAGAACAGAGGCGGAGCAAAACAAATCGAACGAGGCTCCTAAGAGCCCATGGCCAAACTGTTTTTCAATGTATGTTGAAAACGGGTGGTGGGTGCGTTGAAGATTTTAACAGGTCAGGCAGCGGTCATTCCGGTGGGTGAGAGCACGGGGTGCTTAGATGTTCTTTGTGATCGAGACTAAAGTTCTGACTATTTAAAGAATATTAGGTGTATTATATGGGGCGAGACAAAATCTACTTAGAAACATGTGTGTGTGTACTGTTCTATATATGCGCGGCCGCAAGTTGGTAAGAAGCGCTACACTCTGGTCACTGCTGAGAAATCCGTCAGGGGGTAGAAAATATTTTATGTGTTCGTATGTGCGTTTGATCGCGCGGCCGTCAGTTGGTAAACAGCCCTACACAAAGGTCACTGCTGTAAAATCCGTCAGGCGGCAGAAAAATATTTTATGTGTGCGTGTGTTCGTCTAATCATGCCTTGTCAAAGAAACCCCCCGTCGTCAAAACAAAACACGTGTTTTGACGACGGGGGTTTCACTAATAATATATATATATATATATATATATATATATATACCCACTCATAACCAAGAATAGCCAATACCCTCTCAAAGACACAAATGGAAATTCCAATGTACTCTTCACCGCAAGACAAAACACACCCACTCAATGATACACCCGAAGAACCCCCCACATCTCTGATGTAATTTCTTCGTGAATATATATTTCGGACGGGACTATAAGGAAAATAAGGACTCCTCACATCTGAGATACATTCCACGTAATGAAGACTTCGAAAATGACCAAAGAAGAAGTAGGAACTTCTCCTGCTCGAGACATATCTTCCAAATGACCACCTCATCCAAACCACAAAATATAACCATTATGACAACCACACACAGAACCGACCTCAACGGAGAACTCACAATAGACCAGGGGTCAACGGAAGGGCAGTCAATAAGAACACTAATTCCTTATATCAATACCCAATAAACAATTTTTTAGGCAAACTAGTTCAAAACGTGGACACTCGATAGCACTAACCAAATGTGAGATCCCGAAGGTGATAAATCTCTCACATAAAACCCTTTCAAACCAACAAATCGAAATTCTCGCAAAAGGACTGAAATTCACCCGAACACTACAAAGATCGGACCTAAAGGATATACAAAATGATATTCAAGAATTCTAATGATTACTCAATACCTCATCATAAAAGTAACTACTGTCCGATAAAAGGAAGATCAAACTCTGGATAACTTTTGTGATTTGGTATCCAATTATCCCTATAATTTACTCTCACCTCAAAATTTTAGAAACAAGAATGGGAAATCATTAATGATCACAAGGGGGATCATAACATAATTATACAAGAAGCCGATAAAACGAGTGTTTTAGTAATTATGGACTCAGAATAATACATAAACACTACCTTAATCTTCTTTCAGGACAATACCTTTTACGAAAAATTTAACAGCTACCGTTAATCCAAGATAATGACAAAACTTTCTACCCTTATTCACCAGTGCCAACAAGATTTAACAGAAAAGGAGAGAGATAACTTGACTAGATTTGATTACAAAACCAGTAACTTTCATGGACTTCTCAAAATCTACAAAAGTACAGCCATAAACTATTGTTGGCAACTGTCACTAAGGTGTCTGTAAAATGATCAACATCATCATCATCAGCATCATCATCATCATCATCCTCATCCTCATCATCATCATCATCATCATCATCATCATCATCATCATCATCATCATCATCATCATCATTATTATTTTCAATCGTTTGAGGCGAGTGTGCAACATTATCTTTAATCGATATTGAATTGTGTATATATACAAGGTCTGTTTTGTTTTGAGGGGTGTGTTTTGTTGTATTTTGTGTTATTTTAGCATTAAAATTTCAGTGAGGTCTATGTAGAGTGTAATTTGTGTTGTTTGTTTGGGTTTGGTTTGCTTCATAATAACACAAGTAAAAAAAAAGAAACAAACAAAATTAGATTAATGCATTTGTAATGAAGCAAATGAGCAAAACTGTGTTTTTTGTAAAACTATTTGACTTACCGATGAATAAGGTTGTCCGTTAGAAACTCCCGCAAAGAAGACATCGGCGTTTTCCAAGTTACCGTCCGTTGACAAGCCTAGCATCACATAACCGAGTGTTTTAACTTCAGTATGGAATTCAATGTGAGATTTATTGAATTTCCATGAAAGGTGATAAGTTTTGTTGCGGTCCAGATAAAGAGAATGAAAATAATCATCCGCCAAAACACTGGAACCAAGGCAGGAAAGCACGAATGCCAGAAAATACATTGTTATCAGTGTTGGCTTCTGAGCGTGTTAAAGGAAATTTTCAGTAGATTGACAACCACTACTTTGATTCAGTGGCTATAAGAGAAATGAATGACGTAACTTATGTATTTTACGGATCATTTGCATTTGATGCAATCACCTGAGTTATCATATGATTGGTTAAGAAAGGTATATAGTCACATGAGCCTTTAGGGAAGGTATATAATCACATGATTCCCACGAAGGTGTGTAATCTAAAATTAGACACTAGGCAGACACCGCTGACATATTTTTGCTATTTCATATTCACACAATAACTTTAGAACTGCAAGATACGCTTAAAACGTCAGTAATACACGTAAAACATAAATGTTATTGAATTATCAGAGAGAAGTGTTCTGTATGATAAGGACATTGATATTAAATCTTCAAGGAGTTGTCATCTGTTTTTAGTTCTTAGATACTTTTAAAGGGTTTTTGTTCATCAAGTACTTGGATAATCTCAGCTGATGGACATGCTATTTAACACACTGTATAATTTACATAAGACCGTAGTCTGTTTGTATTTTGCAAAGAGAACGCTCACATATGATATTTATGATATTCAGAATTATACGCTACACTGAACAAACTTAGCTCATTCTACTCCCTACTGTCTCATACACTTAAATCAACTTAATGAATTGTTTTGTATCCTTTTATTTACGAAACAAGGCAGTGGCCATTGCCCTTCACAAGGTCACCGACACCGGTGAATGGAGGAGGGGGGTATCCTGAAACTGAAAAACTGGACCCAATGCTTGCAACAGAAAGAATTTCGATAGAGGTAACCAAGATGTCTCATGGTCTTGTTAAAACGGGGGATATGTCTAACATTAATCATCAGAATACTAAAAACAACATGGCTGATCTCCGTATGAACAGGCATTCGTTTCACTGCATTCGCGGCTGACAGTTTCTTTCTCAAACCGTCTTGCAATTCCTATCCTGGAAATTTCTGACAGTTTCTTCATTTATGGCGCATGATCATCGTATATTTCATGCTTCATTTATCTTTCTCACCCTTCTTTACATTAAACATCTCACTGTAATATTAATGTGCTCGCCATTCCCTAGAATTATCATTAGAATTTCTAATTAGTGTTGTCCTTCCTAGTTTTTGCGAAATCCAGTTTTTCGACATTGGCACTAACACAACTAATTATATAATCAAAGTCTCCAATATAATCTAGTGTTACAGATAGTACCTGCATATTTATCATTAGTTCGGAATACTTTCTTATTTGTTCTTTCATCTGAAACAGTATGTTAACGTATACAGATAACAATGTCGGCATTAAGCAAATTAAAAAAGTTAAAAAATTTCTACAAGAGATGAGAGTATACTGAGAAGTAATACTCAGCGTCACTTCAATATGGATGTTACTATCGTTTTAAGCTCAGGAGGAGCCTTCTCCAGCAGGTTATCGATGCAATCTGCACCCGATATATATTGCAAACAGGGGAGCGAACCCCTACCATTTTCTAGCGATAAAGACCGGATTACCAGAGCGAACACTTTCTCGCTATTTCTACTCATCCTCAATGGTGGACACCCATCCGCTAAAGATAGCAGTAATCTGCTCCAGCTCCGAAATATATATAAAAATAAGTAGTAACCAGTAACTATACTGAGACGTAATGTTTATTGCCACTTCAATATGGTTGTTCCATAGGAACTGATATTACTACCTTTTTTAACGTTCTAGTGCATGCTGAAGCAGACTACTGCTATCACTAGCGGACGAGTGTCTACCAATGAAAATGGTTCCGTCGCTGTTGCTATTGGTAGGAGTTCGCTTCCCTGCTTGCAGAATATATCGGGTGCAGATTACATCGATTACCAGCTAGAGAAAACTCCTCCTGGAGTTAAAAACGGTAGTAACATCTGTTTCAATCACGCTGAAGAACTAACATCTGTTGAAGTGGCGATAAACATTAATCAGTATAATTTCTACTTTCGTTTCTTATCGAGATTTTCTGACTAGCTGCTTTGGGGATTCTAATTATTTATCTATTAATTATTTTATTTCTCTAATTTCTATTATATATCCTTTTGATGTGTTCGTGTCTCCCTTTGATCGATGTTTTATTTTTATCTGGTGTGTCGTAGCTCGTACTTTGATGCTGTTCTCCATTCCATGTCTTGTGCCTTTGTGGCCAATAAAAGAAATCATTATTTTCATTACTCTTATTATAGGTGTCACTTGTATATGTATGTATTATTTTGTCTTGTTTTATTGCTCCCTTAACAGTCTGTGTGTGTGAGTGTGTATGTATGTATATGGGTATTTGTATTGGTTTGTGCACGTATGTGTATGTATGTGTATATGTGTATGGTTGTGTGTGTTTGTGTGTTTGTGTATATATATATATATATAAATAAATAAATAAATATATATATATATATATATATAAATAAATATATATATATATATATATATATATATATACATATATATATATATATATTATATATATATATATATTATATATATATAATATATATATATATATATTATATATATATATATATATATATATATAATATTATATATATATAATATATATATATATATATATATATATATGGTAAAAGGTGGGTATATTATCAAGGCAGATACCGAATTTCTGTATGCAATATGCCAAGGCTGGATCTTTCAGATGGCGCATTTTATGGTAAATTTCCTGTATCTTCCATCCGATCATTCCCTTCGAAATTGCTCTTGGCTGTGGTTTGGACTTTTTGACTGTTCTTTCTAGTATGTTAGGCAACCTGTTAAGGCTCGCCTCTTTGTACTTAAATCTACACTAATTTTTATATGAAAAAGAAACGTCTATAGACTTTGTATAGATACTAGGCCACTGGCAGAAAAAAATGTATAGATATATGCGTGTTTGTGTAGCTAGGTATATATACTGTATATCTATGTGCTCGAGATATATGTGTGTCTGTGCCTACACACGTATGTGTGTATATCTGTGTTTCTCTTTCCTTCACTAGGGATATTTGTGAAGTTTTGTGAAGTTCCTAATGAGTATCCAAATAAAAGCGCTATATTTGAATACTCGTGAATTTTGTATTTATAAAAATGCATTTTGTAATTATAAAATACACCTTTTTAAACGCATTATTGTATAAAATGCGTTTATATATTATAAATGCGTTTTTGTATTATAAATGTATCTTTGTATAATAAATTCATTTCTGTAATGCATTTTTGTATATTAAGAAATTTCTTGTGTCAGACGAATTTTGATAAGAAATTCCTTACAAGTTTATAGAACATGTTAACCTTTGCAAGTCTCATTAGCAAATGAAACACGTGTAATGGAGAATAGATGATACCAAAAAATTTCCATTTCCTCACACATGAGAGTATACAAGGTTTACGCGGATGTATCCTTGAGTGATAGAGATTAAATGCATGTGAATATAATGTACGTAATGTTCGGTGATTCATTTAACATACAGATCATATGTTAGGCTTAGTTTATGTTCTCTATACTTTTATTATGAAATTTCCTTTAGTATACAATGCAAAAAGAAACAGGTCTAGAATGACTCATTCGATTTGTTATTGTAAGCACTAACGTGTACTAGACATGACACGATATTCTTTTCGTGATTAAGTTGAATTTCCAGTTTATTTTTGTGTCGTGCCTTTAATATTCACGTGAAAATAGGTTGCATAGCTTTGTCTATTTTATCTCTTTAGCTTGTGTTTAACATGGGGAATGGCTGAGAATAAAATTAAGAATACCTGACGTATTTTCATCGCGGTTTTTGTGCAGACGACTGAAGATTAATAAAAATAGCAAGAGATTTACTAATGTCTTCACTCTGTAGAAGAGTTAACTCTGCTGTAAGCGCATTTTGATTTATTCAATGCAATAGGGGAAACAGGGTCTATCTTTAACACGGGTAAATTGTTACAAGCCCATTGTTTCTAACTCTAAAAGTGGTGTTACTGAAATACTTTGTGGCTCATTAGGAAGTGTTGGAAGTTGCCTTCGATTCATGAAGTTGTGTTCCCTGGATGCCATGCATTGCAAGTGCTGTGTACGAGGTAATCCTCAGAAATTCATCGTCGGGGCTAATTGTTACAGTGTATCAACTTACCCCAGGCATGCAAAAACCTACCTCTTCTATTTCAGTTTAACATGCCATGCCTAGAAATTACAAAACGAAGATTACAAGGGGAGATACCCTCCTGATGTCATGGAAAGAGTCGCAAGAAAAGTTGTGGATGAAAAGAAATCATTATGGAATGCGCTGAGGTTGTGGCATCTCGTGTGATACGAATCCGGCTATCTGCTGAATCTACTATGAAGGTTCCCTCTCGCTCTCCTTTGGCCAGGAGTTGCAGGCAATTTTTAATTATCTAGTGGCTATAGCGAAAGAGGTAGTATGGTGGAAAGGGCTGAAAACAAGGCACTTTCCTCTTTGGCCAAGCTTTCATCAACTTTTACAAGTTTCACTTGAAAAGGAAGCTGAGGTTGGAGAGGGAAGTGTTGCTTTGGAGCAAGCTTGTTCAAGGGTGGGTGAATGCTGGAAGAATGGCCAGTGTGAAAGGACCAATTCCGAGCGTGTGCACCTGTAAAACAAAGGAGAAGGGTTCTTGCCCTGTTGGTTTTTATAGGTTTTTCCACGAGGACCTTAAAGCGCCTCCCTTATTGGGAGTTTAAATTGTTTCACTTTTTTGGTATTACATTGTATAAATGCAAAGACCCATTTTTGTCCTGTTTTGTCTTTAATATTGTTGCATGTCTTTTAATGTTCTGTTTGTGAGCCCTTGTGGCCAATAAAAAAAATATTATTATTATTATTGTTGTTGTTGTTATTATTATTATTATTATTATTATTATTATTATTATTATTATATTATTATTATTATTATTATTATTATTATTATTATCATTATTATTATTATTATTATTTATGGGTTTTTCTTCTTTCAAATTTGCCTCCATTTCTTGCCGAGTGTCTTCCCGACTCCTAGGGCAAAGAAACTCATAGTATACATTGGTAGGCCATTAAACTGAACTCACTAGTTCGTTCATTTTTTTTTTTTTGATAGAAATAAAGTTAAATTAAAATATATATGGGTAGTAATAGTTCTCACATCGACAATGCTCTTCTCAATACGTGTGATGTACCAGTTAAGACAATCTTTTGTACTTCTTGCAGGGATGGTAAGCCAGGGATCATTCTCATATAATTTTCGGTTCGTTTCTTGATCATTCCTAGTGCTCCTACGATCACTGGTATGGTAACCGCCTTGAGATGCCACATTTTCTGAATTTCAATGAGCAGGTCTTTATATTTTCTGAGCTTGTCAAATTCTTTCGCCGAGATATTATGATCACAGGGGATGCTCATGTCGATCAATAAGCAAACTTTATTGTTTTTGTCTTTCACAACAATATCTGGTTTATTGGCTTTGATGGTTCGGTCTGTATGTACTGGAAAGTCCCACAGAATGGTTACATTTTCTCCTTCAGTTACAGCCTCAGGGTGGTGATTATACCACTTGTCGGCAGTTTTGATATTATAATGCCGACTTATTAGCCAGTGTAGATATTGGCCAACTCTGTCATGTCTTGATTTATACTCCACTGGTGCTAAGACTTTACATCCAGAGATTAGGTGGTCCACTGTTTCAATCATGTCATTGCAGAATCGGCATTTTGGGTCTGCTCCATTTTTCATTACATTGGCCTGATAGTTCCGGGTTAATAGGCTTTGATCTTGAGCAGCCAGGATGAAACCTTCGCTCTCTGCTTTTAGCCCTGAGCTCCGTAGCCACTGATGGGTTTGCTTCTGGTCAACATCAGCTTGTTTGCTACGGGCCACATATTTGCCGTGCAGAGGTTTCTCCTCCCACCTATCAGCCAATTGCTCGTGCGCTTTTTTCGTTGCCATTATTTTTACCTTCTTTGCAACAATAGTTGCCGTACTTCCCTCGGGTTGTTCAGTTTGGGTATCCTGCACGAGATCAATAGCAAATTTTTTGATAGAATGATAGAATGAAGCTTCTTTCGTCTCTCGTGATTTTCTACGAGCTTTAGCATCCAGTCATTCGTTATTTCGAGATATTTGGCCAGTCCAATTGTGGTTGTTTTGTAAGCTAGTTCAAATTGGATCAGGCCTCGACCTCCTTGGGCTCTGGGAAGGTAAAGGCGATCTACATCTTCCTTTGGGTGGTGCATCCTATTACAACTCAGCAGCTTGCCTATTTTCCTGTCTATATTCTTTACTTCACTCATATTCCAGTTCAACTCATTGTAGCTATAAGTAACAACTGGAACTGCTGAGGAATTTATAGCTAACACCTTGTTACGTGCATTTAGTTCAGATTTCAGGACTGCACGAACTCTCCTATAACATTCCTTCCTGATCTTCTCTTTCATGCTTGCATGTTGAATACCAGAGCCTTCATTTATCCCTAAATATTTGTATGTTTGTTCTTGCTCAAGCTCTCTTATGACTGTGTCAACATCTAACACGACTGAATTTGTGGTCTTCACTTTCCCTTTCTGGAAAGTGGCCTTGGCACACTTCTCAAGTCCAAACTCCATCCCGATGTCATCGCCGAATGCTTTCACAGTGCGCAATAGGCCTTCAAGTTCATTATTGTCTTTACCATAGAGTTTTAAGTCATCCATATAAAATAGATGGCTTATTTTTTTATTGGCAATTTTATACCCATACCCTGTTCTGTTTAATTCATTTGTAAGGGGTATTAGGGCTATGCAGAATATTGAAGGTGAAAGTGAGTCACCTTGAAAAATTCCACAGTTGATGTTTATATTTTCTGAGGCAAGTACTCCATTAGAGTGGTATAATTGAAGATTCGTATTCCACAACGACATATTGTGCTTCAGGAAGCTTGAAATCACAGGGAAAATTTTGAAGATGTCCAGCGATCTCAAGATCCATGGATGCGGTATACTGTCGAATGCCTTTTTATAGTCAATTATTATTATTATTATTATTATTATTATTATTATTATTATTATTATTATTATTATTATTATTATTTATGGGTTTTTCTTCTTTCAAATTTGCTTCCATTTCTTGCCGAGTCTTCCCGACTCCTAGGGCAAAGAAACTCATAGTATACATTGGTAGGCCATTAAACTGAACTCACTAGTTCGTTCATTTTTTTTTATAGAAATAAAGTTAAATTAAAATATACATGGGTAGTAATAGTTCTCACATCGACAATGCTCTTCTCAATACGTGTGATGTACCAGTTAAGACAATCTTTTGCACTTCTTGCAGGGATGGTAAACCAGGGATCATTCTCATATAATTTTCGATTCCCTTCTTGATCATTCCTAGTGCTCCTACGATCACTGGTATGGTAACCGCCTTGAGATGCCACATTTTCTCAATTTCAATGAACAGGTCTTTATATTTTCTGAGCTTGTCAAACTCTTTCGCCGAGATATTATGATCACAGGGGATGCTCATGTCGATCAATAAGCAAACTTTATTGTTCTGGTCTTTCACAAGAATATCCGGTTTATTGGCCTTGATGGTTCGGTCTGTAAGTACTGGAAAATCCCACAGAATGGTTACATTTTCTCCTTCAGTTACATCTTCAGGGTGGTGGCTACACCACTTGTCGGCAGTTTTGATATTGTAATGCCGACTTATTAGCCAGTGTAGATATTGGCCAACTCTGTCATGTCTTATTATATTGGCCAACTCTGTCATGTCTTATTTATTATTATTATTATTATTGAGTGAGCGAGCAGAGCATGCCATCAAAGTGACACTAGGGTAAAATATACGAAGCCCAGTATACCCATCATGACTACCCGTCTGATAAGGGTACACCAGGCACATGCATCACAACCATATGTGCGCGACATGGTGATCTCATATCAAGATAAACAGCACATGACCTTGCAGGTGGAGCCCAGTTAGAATTTTCTTCAGATCGAGTAACCCATCCCACTCAAAAGGTCCCTGAATAAGAGTTGTTTACGGACATTGAACGAAACACCCATGTTTCCAGAGGTGAATTATTCAAACCCCAAAGAATCCTTCTCAACACATGGCTATGATGCTCTCCCACTACTTCTGCTCGTGATCATAGATGCACATATCGTCAGCCACTAAGGGACATGCTCAACTGGTTACGGTCAAACAACCGACAAGCAAATCTGTGGTATTGAGCAGAATATTTGCTGTAGCCCATCTTTTATACCAAGACAAAACAATGTACATGATAACACTTCCAATCAGTTAAGATCAGAAGCCATGAGAGCCACTGCCTGGTACTGCATCAGGCATTTATTATATTATTATTATTATTATTATTATTATTATTATTATTATTATTATTATTATTATATTATTATCATTATTATTATTATTATTCAGTAGTCTTATTTTTAGCGTGCTTTCACTTCACTACCGAGCACAGCTCTGTGTGCCTTGGGTATGTGCTGTGATTTGTTGTGATGCTCTGATGGTTATTGTATGGAAAGTGTTCTGCGTAGGATGTGTGCAGTGCCTAGTAGTGCAATTTTCTGTATGTTATATGTGTTTGTAAGTCCTGTTGTTTTTGTTATGTATTTGTCTGAATATTTTTTATCATGCCTAATGCACCTACTATGATAGGAATTGTTTCTGTTTTCAGATTCCACATTCTAGTTACCTCTATTTCCAGGTCTTTGTATTTTGAGAGGTTCTCCATTTCTTTTAGAGACACGTTGTCATCAGCCGGTATTGATACATCAATTAGAAAGCATTTTCTTTCTTCATGGTCTCTGACAACTATATCTGGTCTGTTGGCCTTAATTTCTCTATCTGTGTGTATCGGCACATCCCAGTGTATGGTTGCTTTCTCGTTTTCTGTGACGTTTTCTGGTGTGTGCCTATACCATCTTTTTTCTGTTGTTATTCCATAATGTTGGCATAGCTTCCAATGTATGTAGGTTCCAACTCTGTCATGTCTGTGAATATATTCCTTCTTAGCCAGGACTGGGCAGCTAGAGATAATATGATTTATTGTTTCTTGTCCATCTCCACATATTCTGCAGTTACTTGTAATATTTCTTTTCATTACATGTTTTTGGTAATTCCTAAGTATTTGTAAGTTTGGCTTTGTCTAGTTCTTTTATTTCATTGGTTTTATCTAGTGTGATGTTGCTACTCTTAACTAGTTTTCCCCTTTTCAGGGTTACTTTGGCGCATTTTTCTAATCCAAATTTCATATCTACTTCTTTGGTAAATCCATGAACTGTCTTTAATAGTATTTCCAGCTGTTTGTCATTTGCAGCGTATAGTTTTAGGTCATCCATATATAAAAGGTGGCTGATCGTTTTGCCGTAACATTTATATCCGCATTCAGTTCTAATTAGCATATCAGATAGAGGTGACAGTGCCAAGCAGAAAAGGAGTGGGTAGAGCGTGTCTCCCTGGAATATTCCTCTTCTAATGGGGATGAATTTGGTTTTCATGAGTCCCTCTTTTGTTTGGAGGTGTAGCACTGTTTGCCATTTATTCATAGAGTGCCCTATGAATTTTATAATTGTTGGTGCTACTTTGTTAATGACTAGTGTTTCGAGGATCCATGTGTGGGGGAAGCTATCAAACGCCTTTTTGTAGTCGATCCAGGCCATACTGAGGCCATTCTTCTTTCTGTGGCTGTCTTCAGTTATGGCTTTTTTAATCAGTAGTTGATCTTTACAGCCATATGAGCCTTTGCGGTATCCTTTCTGCTCTTCTGGAAACAGGCTGTTTTCGTCCAGGTGCTTGTTCAACCTTTGCGATATCACTGCAGTAAATGCCTTGTACATTGTAGGGAGACAGGTTATTGGTCTGTAGTTTTCTGGTTTTGCTGTCTCATTTGATTTGGGAGTTAAGATGGTTTTTCCCTTCGTGAGCCATTCAGGCATTGTCTCTGGCTCTATGCGTTCCTGTTAGATATTTCAACCAGAAGTTGGGGATCTTGTCATGCCTAGGTGCCTTCCAGTTGCTTAGTCTTTGCAGTGCCTGGGTGACCTTTTCAGTTGTTATGGGGGTCCAAAGTTGCTCAGATGCTGAGTTTGTTGTTTTGATACTCCTTGTTTTTGGTTGTTCGTTCGCCGACCATATTTCTCTCCAGAATTCTTCCACTTCTTCTGCCGTTGGTGCTGCAGTGATTTCTATTTTATTTTTGCCCAGTTCTTGGTAGAAGTTTTTGGGGTTGGAGTTGAACTTTTTGTTTTGTTCAAAGAAGCGCTGGCGTTTCTCGTACCGGCGGATCCTTTGTGCTTTGGCAAGGATATCTTGCTTCAGCTTTTTTATCTCAGGTAAATCTTCATCTCTGATGTTATATTTGCGGAGTATTTTTATTTTCTTTTTGTTGCTCAGTAGCGTTGATTGTCTGCTGATTTCATTAAGAATCGACAGATCTTTTCTCATTTTTTGTATTTTGTTTTGGATGTTATTTATCCACAGGGTTTGTTTGGGTGGTGGTACTCCTGTTTGGATGGGTTTGAGTGAGTATCCAGCTTCTTTTGTGGCTGCAGTGGCTGCTGCGTATACTAAGTCATTTAGCTCAGTGATATCGCTTTTTGTTTCAGTGGCTATTAGTTCCGTGACGGCTAGGTTTATGCAGTTTATAATTGGTGTTGTTTTGTCTATTTAGATTTTTGGGAGGTATGGTCGGTGGTCCATTTTGAGCTCTGTGGTTTTCAGTTCTTTGATTATTTTACTTTTTATATTATCATAATCATTAGGCTCCCCTTCGTTGTTTCCAGGTTTTAGATTTGTGTCGCTTTCTTTCTTATTTATATGTTTGTTTGCCGTGTTTTGGCTTGCTGTTTGTCGTGTATTATTATGCATCCTTACGATCTGGGTTTGTTGTTTTTTGTTTACATCGTGTTTCTTGGGAATGTTACGTTTATCTTCGTGTTTTACTGTTTCAGTGTTTATATTATTGGGCATTGTTGTGTGGCTTCTATCTACATTTCTCTGGTGTATTTTTTCTTTTAGATGTTCTATTTCTATTTCTGATATTTTTTTTGTGTGCGTTAGCTAATTTATTAGGGTTCATTGATGTAGCCAAGTCTATATTTATAATATTTTCCTTCCATATTTTATATGTATGTGTTGTTGTGTTTTCATTTTTTGGGTAGAGCACTGCTGTGAAGTATGCGTGTAAGATAGAAATGTATTCCTCACGTGTCCATTTATGTCTTTTGGGTTTTAATTGCGGGACATGAGGAACAACGTCCGGCCCACTATTTTGACGGTCTTCATTTTCGTAGGGTACCGGTCCGTTCATTTCTGTTGTCACATTGTTTTGCCCGTGTAGTTTTTCGTACATTTTGTGTTGTAAGTTTAAAGTACGTACCTCCCGATTGTTATTCTTGGGTTGAATAATATCGGTGGTATTTAATTTCTTCTTAGTTCCTTTGTACATGGTGTTTGGGGTCGGGGGATGATCTAGTGTTGATGGATCGTAATAATCCACGCATGTTTACATGTGTTGTGTTAGAGGTGGAGATGATATCGAGCCAAAATACATCATTTCGTTTCGAAAATAGTAATAAATTTCAATGAGTATTACTTACTCGGATACAGTCCAATCCTTTGTTAGTAAATCTTTGGCTCCATACGATGTCCTTGTTTTCGATGTTTGTGGATAGATTTCGGAGCTCTGTTTTATCGTTCTTACATCTTAAACGTCCCCCGGTGTATCTTCTCTTCTTCTTCTTCTTCTTCTTTTTCTTCTTCTTCTTCTTCTTCTTCTTCTTCTTCTCTTCTTCTTCTTCTTATTATTATTATTATTATTTATTATTATTATTATTATTATTATTATTATTATTATTATTATTATCATCATTATTGAGTGAGGGAGCAGTGCCTGCCATCAAAGTGACACTGGGGTAAAATATACGAAGCCCAGTATACCCATCATGACTACCCGTCTGATAAGGGTACACCAGACAGATGCATCACAAACACATGTGCGCGACATGGTGATCTCATATAAAGATAAACAGCGCATGACCGTCCAGGTGGGGCCCAGTTAGAATTTTCTTCTGATCGAGTAACCCATCCCACACAAAAGGTCCCCGAACAAGGGTTGTTTAAGGATGTTGAACGAAACACCCATGTTTCCAGAGGTGAATTATTCAAACCCCAAAGAAGTCCTCTCAAGACATAGCTATGATGCTCCCCCACTACTTCTGCTCGTGATCATAGATGCACATATCGCCAGCCACTAAGGGACATGCTCAAATGGTTAAGGTCAAACGACTGACAAGCAAATCTGTGGTATTGATAAGAATATTTGTTGTAGCCCATCTTTTATACCAAGGCAAAACAATGTACATGATAACACTTCCAATCAGTTAAGATCAGAAATCATGAGAGCCATTGCCTGGTACTGCATCATCATCATTATTATTATTATTATTATTATTATTATTATTATTATTATTATTATTTTATTATTATTATTATTATTATCATCATTATTGAGTGAGGGAGCAGTGCCTGCCATCAAAGTGACACTGGGGTAAAATATACGAAGCCCAGTATACCCATCATGACTACCCGTCTGATAAGGGTACACCAGACAGATGCATCACAAACACATGTGCGCGACATGGTGATCTCATATAAATAAACAGCGCATGACCGTCCAGGTGGGGCCCAGTTAGAATTTTCTTCTGATCGAGTAACCCATCCCACACAAAAGGTCCCCGAACAAGGGTTGTTTAAGGATGTTGAACGAAACACCCATGTTTCCAGAGGTGAATTATTCAAACCCCAAAGAATTCCTCTCAAGACATAGCTATGATGCTCTCCCACTACTTCTGCTCGTGATCATAGATGCACATATCGCCAGCCACTAAGGGACATGCTCAAATGGTTAAGGTCAAACGACTGACAAGCAAATCTGTGGTATTGATAAGAATATTTGTTGTAGCCCATCTTTTATACCAAGGCAAAACAATGTACATGATAACACTTCCAATCAGTTAAGATCAGAAATCATGAGAGCCATTGCCTGGTACTGCATCATCATCATTATTATTATTATTATTATTATTATTATTATTATTATTATTATTATTATTATTATTATTATTACTTTTTTTTTCTTCTTTCAAATTTTCTTCCATTTCTTGCCGAGTGTCTTCCCGACTCCTAGGGCAAAGAAACTCATAGTATACATTGGTAGGCCATTAAACCAAACTCAGTAGTTCGTTCATTTTTTTTTTTTTTAAAGTTAAATTAAAATACATGAGCAGCAACAGTTCTCACATCGACAATGCTCTTCTCAATACGTGTGATGTACCAGTTAAGACAATCTTTTGCACTTCTTGCAGGGATAGTAAACCAGGGATCATTCTCATATAATTTTCGATTCCCTTCTTGATCATTCCTAGTGCTCCTACGATCACTGGTATGGTAACCGCCTTGAGATGCCACATTTTCTCAATTTCAATGAGTAGGTCTTTATATTTTCTGAGCTTGTCAAACTCTTTCGCTGAGATATTATGATCACAGGGGATGCTCATGTCGATCAATAAGCAAACTTTATTGTTTTGGTCTTTCACAACAATATCTGGTTTATTGGCTTTGATGGTTCGGTCTGTATGTACTGGAAAGTCCCACAGAATGGTTACATTTTCTCCTTCAGTTACAGCCTCAGGGTGGTGATTATACCACTTGTCGGCAGTTTTGATATTGTAATGCCGACTTATTAGCCAGTGGAGATATTGGCCAACTCTGTCATGTCTTAATTTATACTCCACTGGTGCTAAGACTTTACATCCAGAGATTAGGTGGTCCACTGTTTCAATCATGTCGTTGCAGAATCGGCATTTTGGGTCTGCTCCATTTTTCATCACATTGGCCTGGTAGTTTCGGGTTAATAGGCTTTGATCTTGAGCAGCCAGGATGAAACCTTCGCTCTCTGCTTTTAGCCCTGAGCTCCGTAGCCACTGATGGGTTTGCTTCTGGTCAACATCAGCTTGTTTGCTGCGGGTCACATATTTGCCGTGCAGAGGTTTCTCCTCCCACCTATCAGCCAATTGCTCGTGCGCTTTTTTCATTGCCATCATTTTCACCTTCTTTGCAACAATAGTTGCCGTACTTCCCTCGGGTTGTTCAGTTTGGGTATCCTGCACGAGATCAATAGCAAACTTTTTGCTTTCCTTTATGATAGAATGAAGCTTCTTTCGTCTCTCGTGGTTTTCCACGAGCTTTAGCATCCAGTCATTCGATATTTCGAGATATTTGGCCAGTCCAATTGTGGTTGTTTTGTAAGCTAGTTCAAATTGGATCAGGCCTCGACCTCCTTGGGCTCTGGGAAGGTAAAGGCGATCTACGTCTGCCTTTGGGTGGTGCATCCTATTACAACTCAGCAGCTTGCGTATTTTTCTATCTATATTCTTTACTTCACTCATATTCCAGTTCAACACATTGTAGCTATAAGTAACAACTGGAACTGCTAAGGAATTTATAGCTAACACCTTGTTACGTGCATTTAGTTCAGATTTCAGGACTGCACGAACTCTCCTATAACATTCCTTCCTGATTTTCTCTTTCATGCTTGCATGTTGAATACCAGAGCCTTCATTTATCCCTAAATATTTGTATGTTTGTTCTTGCTCAAGCTCTCTTATGACTGTGTCAACATCTAACACGACTGAATTTGTGGTCTTCACTTTCCCTTTCTGGAAAGTGGCCTTGGCACACTTCTCAAGTCCAAACTCCATCCCGATGTCATCGCTGAATGCTTTCACGGTGCGCAATAGGCCTTCAAGTTCATTATTGTCTTTACCATAAAGTTTTAAGTCATCCATATAAAATAGATGGCTTATTTTTTTATTGGCAATTTTATACCCATACCCTGTTCTGTTTAATTCACTTGTAAGGGGTATTAGGGCTATGCAGAATATTGAAGGTGAAAGTGAGTCACCTTGAAAAATTCCGCAGTTGATGTTTATATTTTCTGAGGCAAGTACTCCATTAGAGTGGTATAGTTGGAGATTCGTATTCCACAACGACATATTGTGCTTCAGGAAGCTTGAAATCACAGGGGAAATTTGAAGATGTCCAGCGATCTCAAGATCCATGGATGCGGTATACTGTCGAAGGCCTTTTGGTAGTCAATCCATTCGGTGCTGAGATTTCTGCGCTTGTTGTGACAGTTCTCAAGGATCATACGATTGATTAGCAGTTGATCTTTGCATCGGTAAGAGCCTCGGCGGCACCCTTTTTGTTCAATGGGGAAAATATCGTTTTTCTCCATGAATGCATATGTTTTCTCCGCCAGGATAGATGTTAGGATTTTATACGTGGTGGATAGACAGGTTATAAGCCGATAGTTTTTTGGAAGGTTGGTTTCGTTATTCTTTGGGAGTAGGTAAGTAATGCCACTTGCTAACCATTCAGGTGTTTTCTTTGGGTCTCTCATAATTCCATTGAGCAGCTGAACTAGCTTACCGTGTGCGCATGGGAGCGATGCGAGCCAGAAATTCGGCACCCTATCTTTACCGGGGGATTTCCAATTATGGGCCTTCGTGAGTGCCTTTCTTAGGTCTGCTATTGTGATGTCTTCCCATGCTTGTGTTGTAAATTTTGGTAGGATCCTTCAGTTTGTATAATCCAGTCTGCATTTATGTTGTACGTCTTCTCGTCACTCCAAATCCTTTTAAAAGTTTTGAACTTCTTCCATGGGAGGGGGGTCTTTAACGGTTACTTTCTCCTTCCCTATTTCTCTGTAGAATTTTTGGCGTTGGATGTGAACAGCTTATTTTGCTTGTAAAACTTGTTTCTCTTCTCAATCTTCGTATTCTTGGGCTTTTGCTTGGACTTTTTGTTTCAGCGTTTCTTTTATTGATATCAGTTCTTCTCTTGGTGAGGATCCAAATTTTCTCTTCATCTTTCTTCCTGTTCTGGATCTTACATTATTTCCACATATTAGTTCATTTAATATTGATATTTCCCCTCTCATAAATTCAATCTCTTTTTCAATTTTACTTCTCCAGGTTTGATTTCTTCCCAGGTTTGGTTTCTTTGTTTTTTCGGGGGCATACAGCTGGTTTCAATTGCCCTAGCAGAGCGTAAATAATTTCATTTAACTCAGTAAAATCAGGTTTTAATTCTCGTATTATTCATTTGTTACATAGTTGCCAATTTGGATTTGTTTTTTATTTTGGTTTGTATTTGAGAGTTTATGAAGTGGTTCTCTATCATTCATACTTGTATGTCTTACAACTTCAAGCGTATTCAGGATTTTCTGCCTCATTTCTGCCATAGACTCTCTGTGTTCTTCAGCAAATGCGAGATCTTCAGTTACTGTTGTTTTTTTCGTTTTCCTGGCTATCTTTAACAGGTACAATAGAATTTCTTGTATCTTCAGGCCTTTGCGTACTTTGGTCAGATGGCAGTCTTTCAATTAAGCCTCGTGGCGGGCTATACTGTTCATCTGATTCTTCATTCCTTTGTGTCTTATATTTATGTCATTTTCCGTTGCGTACTTGATCGCGCTTATTTCACTGTCTGTGAGTCTGTTATTTCTAAGGATATCCCTCCTCACATTTGCTAATTTGTTCTCGTCCAAATAGGGCCTACTGTCTTGATTCCGTGTTCTCCATATACTGTAAGAGTTTGCGGTGTGTCTCTCTTGAGATGGCCTACCTAATGCATAGTAATAAGCGTATATTACTTCTTTATACTCTTCTCGGGTCCATTTGTTTCGCTTACATTTTCTTTCTGTGGTGGTTGTGGTGGTGAACTTGGAGGGCTCGAGTTGGGGGATTTCCCGTTCAAGTGACCATCCATGTCGTATTCGGAGAAGAGTTTGTGCCAGTTGATGACTTTTCGATCCCAGGCTGGCTCTTCCCCGAGGGACGCGCTTCCAGATTAACCATAGGACAAGCGATTTGGTATACTGATTTAGTTTTCCTTTTAGTTTCCAAAAACATTTTGTGCTACGATAATGTTATCATTTTTTAGCTTTGATTGGCTCGTGGGGAGACGGCCATCATTGTCGTTACAATTATAATCGTACCATTATAGCAGCCGTAGTCGGCTTATTATTGTTATTATCATCACCATTACCATCACTATCATCATTATCACCACCATTACCATCATCGTTATCATCATCACCATCACCATCACCACCATCATCATCAATGATATTGTTTTATGTGTAGTCACAGCAGTATCTTATTATTGTTTTTTTTGGTTTTTTTATCATTATCACCATCACATTAGTGTCTGTCTGTCTCGTTGGCTGGCTTGGTGGTTGGCTGGCTGACTGTCTTCAACACCAGAGTTCTTGCCTGTCAAATAATACTTTCTTTGTGTTGGTTGAACTCTTTGAGTGTGTGTGTGTGTGTGTAGATAGATAGATAGATTATCAGCACTATTACTATCATTATTATCATCATCACCATCATCACCATCACCATCAGTGATATTTTTTTTTTTTTAGGTGGGGTCCTATCGGTCAAAAAAAGTTCAGATGTTTACTACTATTAGGCTTAAGAAAAATTAAGGAAGGGCTGTTCTGTATTGTTTGTGAATAGAGTAGTTGTGTTCGACCAGAGAGAATCTTAGCATCATCATCTTTTTTTCCATGTGCGTTTGTGTTATTGCAATAAAACGTGTTTGTATATTTCCTGTAAGGTAATATTGGGGAGGTTGAAGTTGACTTTTCTAGAGACGTTTGTATGTCCAGTTAGAAGAACAGGTGTGTTTTTACAATAAAAAGTATATGTTTACATTTATATTTGAATATTCAGGGAGGAAGCAAAGAAAAGTCAGATTTTCATAGAAAGTTTTAGGGTTTTGTAAGTCCACAAAAAGAAAAGCGTGATGTTTTTAGAGAGAAGAAAAAAAAGAAAAAAAGGATGTTTACAGAGGCAATTGTGGGTATCAAAGTTTTTAAAGCTGGTCGAATGTATGATTGAAAACTGTAGATATGTAAATTTGTAAATTTTCTTAACTTATTTTGAAGGGCTGTTCTGTATTATTTGTGAATAGAGAAGCTGTGTTCGACCAGAGAGAATCTTAGCATCATTATTTTTTCCATGTGCGTTTGTGTTATTGCAATAAAAAGTGTTTGTATATTTCGTGCTTATTTTGAAGGGCTGTTCTGTATTATTTGTGAATAGAGAAGCCGTGTTCGACCAGAGAGAATCTTAGTATCATTATTTTTTCCATGTGCGTTTGTGTTATTGCAATAAAAAGTGTCTGTATATTTCGTGCAAGGTAATATTGTGGAGGTTGAAGTTGACCCCTCTAGAGATGTTTGTATGTCCAGTTAGGAGAACAGGTGTGTTTTTGCAATAAAGAGTATATGTTTACATTTATATTTGAATATTCTGGGAGGAAGCAAAGAAAAAGTCAGATTTTCATAGAAAGTTTTAGGGTTTTGCAAGTCTACAAAAAGAAAAGCGTGATGTTTTTAGAGAGAAGAAAAAAAAGAAAAAAAAGGATGTTTACAGAGGCAGTTGTGGGTATTAAAGTTTTTAAAGCCGATCGGATGTATGTTTGAAAGCTGCAGATATGTAAATTTGTAAATTTCTTAACCCACTTTGAAGAGAATTTCAAATACTCACGAGGTATTGTAGATGTTCCAGTCTTTGAGAGTTATTTTTCCCCGTTGCTAAACTGGCCCATATTAGTGTTTCTATGGCTTTCAGCCACCGAACTGTCAGAGCAGTGAGGAACACGTCCAGCCGCTGTCAAGGCTGGCGCTCTTCTTCTTCTTCTTCTTCTTCTTATTATTATTATTATTATTATTATTATTATTATTATTATTATTATTATTATTATTATTATTATTATTATTATTATTATTATTATTCAGTAGTATATTTTTTATATCGTGCTTTCACTTCACTACCGAGCGCAGCTCTGTGTGCCTTGGGTATGTGCTGTGATTTGTTGTGATGCTCTGATGGTTATTGTATGGAAAGTGTTCTGCGTAGGATGTGTGCAGTGCCTAGTAGTGCAATTTTCTGTATGTTATATGTGTTTGTAAGTCCTGGTGTTTTTGTTATGGTCTGAATATTTTTTATCATGCCTAATGCACCTATTATGATAGGAATTGTTTCTGTTTTTAGATTCCACATTCTGGTTACCTCTATTTCCAGGTCTTTGTATTTTGAAAGTTTCTCCATTTCTTTTAGAGACACGTTGTAATCCGCTGGTATTGATACATCAATTAGAAAGCATTTTTTTCTTCATGATCTCTGACAACTATATCTGGTCTGTTGGGCTTAATTTCTCTATCTGTGTGTATCGGCATATCCCAGAGTATGGTTGCTTTCTTGTTTTCTGTGACCTTTTCTGGTGTGTGCCTTATTATTATTATTATTATTATTATTATTATTATTATTATTATTATTATTATTATTATTATTATTATTATTATCATATAAACTCAAAGGATTAGGCCGATGAAAAATAAATGAATCCTAGCAAGTAGACTTAGATGTCAAGAACCCTCCTATCGGGTTACAGCAAGTAACCTTAGATATTAAGGTCCCTCCTAAGTATCCTAGCTGTCCCTAATACCACTATTTTCTGCGGCTGTACTAAACTGGGTTTTATGCCTATTTCTTCTACCCGTATCTTCATATCTTTAGGGATACTTCCCAATGCGCCTCTAGCTACTGGAATACATTTTACCCGCACTTTCCATAGTCTCTGTAAATCGATAACTAGGTCATGGAATTTTGCTATTTTTTCTATACTTCTCATATTAATTTTTTCATCATTTGGGACTGTAAAATCCAGCAACCTCTTGTACTTCTTACTTTCTTGTACTTTACTTGGTTCATGTTCATACCATTTTTCAGTATAGCTTTCTTCAAAGCTCCCAGTGGATTGGTCTCCATAGACTGCCATGTTTTTTCTTGTAATATTTCTTATATTTTACTAGGAACATTTATTTTACTGGGTCTTCGCGTTTATACAATGTAATACCAAAAAAGTGAAACAATTTAAACTCCCAATAAAGGAGGCGCTTTAAGGTCCTCGTGGAAAAACCTACAAATGCCTCGGGTGCCTGAACAACAGGGTAAGAACAATTCTCCTTTGTTTTACAGGTGCACACGCTCAGAATTGGTCCTTTCACACTGGCCATTCTTCCAGCATTCACCCACCCTTGAACAAGCTTGCTCCAAAGCAACACTTCCCTCACCACCCTCAAATTCCTTTTCAAGTGAAACTTGAAAAAGTTGATAAGGGCTTGGCCAGAGAGGAAAGTGCCTGTCTTTAGCCCTTTCAAAATGGTCCACCATACTACCTCTTTCGCTATAGCCACTAGATATTTAAAAATTGCCTGCAACTCCTGGCGAAAGGAGGGCGACAGGGAACCTTCATAATGGATTCAGCAGATAGCCGGATTCGTGCCACACGAGATGCCACAACCTCAGCGCATTCCATAATGATTTCTTTTCATCCACAACTTTTCTTGCGGCTCTTTCCATGACATCAGTAGGGTATCTCCCCTTGTAATCTTCGTTTTGTAATTTCTAGGCATGGCATGTTAAACTGAAATAGAAGAGGTAGGTTTTTGCATGCCTGGGGTAAGTTGATACACTGTAACAATTAGTCCCGACCATGAATTTCTGGGGATTACCTCGTACACAGCACTTGCAATGTATAGCATCCAGGGAACACAACTTCATGAATCGAAGGCAACTTCCAGCACTTCCTAATGAGCCACAAACTACTTCCGTAACACCACTTGTGCGTTAGAAGTTAAAGAAACAACTTTGCAACAAAATTTCACTTTTGGAGTAAAAAATCGTTTTTGAGACATACATTTCCTGGTGACAGCTCGCCAGTGCAATACACATGTGCAGTCATGATGCTATGGAGTTGGCCTTCACGAAGTAGAGACCCGAGTTGCACCTATTTCTTGAAGTTGGAAACAATGGGCTTGTAACGGCTTATCCGTGTAAAAGATAGACACTGTTTCCCCTATTGCATTAAATAAATCAAAATGCGCTTACAGCAGAGATAACTCTTCTACAGAGTGAAGACATTAGTAAATCTCTTGCTATTTTTATTAATCTTCAGTCGTCTGCACAAAAACCGTCGAAGTTTTGTCTATTACGAGCGCGATGAAAATACGTCAGATATTCTTAATTTTATTCTCAGCCATTCCCCATGTTTTCTGCCAGTGGCCTAGTAGGTATACAAAGTCAATAGACATTTTTTAACTCCAGGAGGAGTTTCCTCTAGCTGGTAATCGATGTAATCTGCACCCAATATATTCTGCAAGCAGGGAAGCGAACTCATACCAATAGCAACAGTGACGGACCATCCTCATTTGTAGTCACTCGTCCGCTAGAGATAGCAGTAGTCTGCTTCAGCACGCACTATACCGTTAAAAAAGGTAGTAATATCAGTTCCTATGGAACAACCATATTGAAGTGGCAATAAACATTACGTCTCAGTATAGTTACTGGTTACTACTTATTTTTCTATATATTTCTGAGCTGGAGCAGATTACTGCTATCTTTAGCGGATGGGTGTCCACCATTGAGGATGAGTAGAAATAGCTAGAAAGTGTTCGCTCTGGTAATCCGGTCTTTGTCGCCAGAAGATGGTAAGGGTTCGCTCCCCTACTTGCAATATATATCGGGTGCAGATTGCATCGATAACCTGCTGGAGGAGGCTCCTCCTGGGGTTAAAACGATAGTAACATCCATATTGAAGTGACGCTGAGTATTACTTCTCAGTATAGTTACTACTTTCATCTCTTGTAGAAATTTTTTTACTTTTTTAATTTGCTTAATGCCGACATTGTTATCTGTATACGTTAGTATACTGTTTCAGATGAAAGAACAAATAAGAAAGTATTCGGAACTAATGATAAATATGCAGGTACTATCTGTAACACTAGATTATATTAGAGACTTTGATTATATAATTAGTTGTGTTAGTGCCAATGTCGAAAAACTGGATTTCGCAAAAACTAGGAAGGACAACACTAATTAGAAATTCTAATGATAATTCTAGGGAATGGCGAGCACATTAATATTACAGTGAGATGTTTAATGTAAAGAAGGGTGAGAAAGATAAATGAAGCATGAAATATACAACGATCATACGTCATAAATGAAGAAACTGTCAGAAATTTCCAGGATAGGAATTGCATGACGGTTTGAGAAAGAAACTGTCAGCCGCGAATGCAGTGAAACGAATGCCTGTTCATACGGAGATCAGCCATGTCATTTGTAGTATTCTGATGATTAATGTTAGACAACATATCTCCCGGTTTAACAAGACCATGAGACATCTTGGTTACCTCTATCGAAATTCTTTCTGTTGCAAGCATTGGGTCCAGTTTTTCAGTTTCAGGATACCCCCCCTCTCCTCCATTAACCGGTGTCGGAGACCTTGTGAAGGGCCATGACCACTGCCTTGTTTCGTAAATAAAAGGATACAAAACAATTCATTAAGTCGATTTAAGTGTCTGAGACAGTAGGGAGTAGAATGAGCTAAGTCTGTGGAGTGTAGCGTATAATTCTGAATATCATAAATATCATATGTGAGCGTTCTCTTTGCAAAATACCAATAGACTACGGGCTTCTGTAAATTATACAGTGTGTTAAATAGCATGTCCATCAGCTGAGATTATCCAAGTACTTGATGAACAAAAACCCTTTATAAGTAACTAAGAACTAAAAGCAGAAGACAACGTCAATGTCCTTATCATACAGAACGCTTTTCTCTGATAATTCAATAGCATTTGTGTTTTACGTGAGTTACTGAATTTGTAAGCGTATCTTGCAGTTCTAAAGTTATTGTGTGAATATGAAATAGCAAAAATATATGCCAGCGGTGTCTTTCATGCGTGTAATTTTATATTATGCACCTTCGTGAGAATCATGTGATTATGTAAATTTCTTAACTAATCATGTGATAACGAAAATGACCTGGAAAAATATGTAATTCATTTCTCTTATAGGCATTGAATAAAAGTAGAGGTTGCCAATCTACTGAAAATTTCCTTTGACACACTCAGAAGCCAACACTGATAACAATGTATTTTCTGGCATTCGTGCTCTCTTGCTTTGGTTCCAGTGTTTTGGCGAATGATTATTTTCATTCTCTTTATCTGGACCGCAACAAAACTTATCACCTTTCATGGAAATTCAATAAATCTCACATTGAATTCCATACTGAAGTTAAAACACTCGGTTATGTGATGCTAGGCTTGTCAACGGACGGTAACTTGGAAAACGCCGATGTCTTCTTTGCGGGAGTTTCTAACGGACAACCTTATTCATCGGTAAGTCAAATGATTTTACAAAAAACACAGTTTTGCTCGTTTGCTTTATTACAAACGCATTAACCTAATTTTGATAGTTTCTTTTTTTTCTTTACTTGTGTCATTACGCAGTTAACCAAACCCAAACAAACAACACAAATTACACTCTACATAGTCCTCACTGAAATTTTAATGCTAAAATAACACAAAATACAACAAAACACATACTTCAAAACAAAAACAGACCTTGTATATATATGCAATTCAATATCGATTAAAGATAACGTTGCACACTCGCCTGATTATTATTATTATTATTATTATTATTATTATTATTATTATTATTATTATTATTATTATTATTATTATTATTATTGTTATTATTATTATTATTATTATTATTATTATTATGACGATGATGATGATGATGATGAAGATGATGATAATGACGCAGTCCTTTTGCGAGAATTTCTATTTGTTGGTTTGAAAGGGTTTTATGTGAGAGATTTATCACATTCATCCACTACAAACATGTAAACAGTTTTCAATTTGGTTAAGAACTGAATTAGCAACCAGCTCTGAAAGGTGCTGCGTGTGAGTAAATTGCGGCCTTAAGAATATTATTCAACGATTAGCGTAGTTGAATGATATATAAGGAAAATAGGGATGAAAACATCCAATTTTTCAATGGCTCAAATGCTTAATACCTAGTTTGGTAAAGAAACACTTTACGATTCACATGGGTTTATATTAAATTTATAGAAATGAAAAGAAAATGAAAATTTATTAACATAATACTCTATTCTCATAATGATTCACATTTTTGTCACAAGTGCAGCTTGGAGGAGGGGATTGAGTCGATTAAATTGACCCCACCCAACCCGTACTTATTTAACCCCGAAAGGACAAAAGAGAGAGTCGACCTCGGCGGAATTTGAATTCAGAACATAAAAACGGACGAAATACCACTAAGCATTTCGCCCGGCGTGCTAACGATTCTGCCAGTTCGCCGCCTTAATATAATAGAATATAATAGAATATAAAAAAATATCAAATACAAATTCCATACAATTGTTTCGACTCTTATCCTTCATAAAATAATAAAAATCCATGCTCCTGGGTAAGAATCTCTTCAGTGTAATGTTTGATATGTGAGAAGTAACAGATCCGCCAAAAGAATTTAAATATGCTTATTTCCAAGCATGAGCGTCAATAATTATGTGTGTGTGTGTGTTGTGTGTGTGTGTACGTGTGTTGTGTATGTGTGTGTGTGTGTGTGTGTGTGTGTTAGCTGTCTATCTATTATAGGCGCAGGCGTGGTTGTGTAGTAAGAAGCTTGTGTGTAAGGCGGCGAGCTGGCAGAAACGTTAGCACGACGGGCGAAATACTTAGCAGTATTTCGTCTGCTGTTACGTTCTGAGTTCAGATTCCGCCGAGGTCGACTTTGCCTTTCATCCTTTCATCCTTTCGGAGTCGATTAAATAAGTACCAGTTACGCACTGGAGTCGATATAATCGACTTAATCCGTTTGGCTGTCCTTGTCTGTCCCCACTGTGTGTAGCCCTCTGTGGGCAGTAAAGAATAAGAAGCTTGTGTCTATATATATATATATATATATATATATATATATATATATATATATATATATATATATATATATATATATATATATTATATACACACAATAGAACCACGCAGTACGAGTGCACCATTGTATGATCAATTTGCTGTACGAGCCAAGGCTCGTGCGAGATTTTGTCTTGAAGTACGAGTGTAAATCTGCAGTACCAATGAGTTTCATACAAGTGACCGATATACGGTGCTCAGTTCATGTGTTCCTCTCGTTATGGCAATATCCCTATTATGTTTTTCCCATAAATGCTGAGAAGAAATATCTCATTACGATAGAATTGAAGAAAGAAATCAGTGATAAACACGAGAGGTGGTGCGTGTAGTAGACATAGCATGTCAATACGACCGAAGCATGTCGTGGCAGGGTGTAACGAGAAGAACTCTGAACCTCGACGAGATCGTTAACGTCCCTATCATATTCTGTTAAAATGTCTTATTGACGAGTTTTATTTCTTCATTTCCCTGAAGAGAAGATTACATTGTTTTACACCATTTTGTTCCTTTGGAATAATACCAAGGATGTCTTCGAAACATGTTTCGTTATTTTCTATTTCAAGGGATAGTGTAGGAGGTGTGTTTGGGTGGGGGGAAGGAAGAACAATGTGGAATTGAAAGGAAGTTTTTTTGTTTCTCTTTCAAGTTTCAGTAGTTTTGGTCTTTAGAAGTCAGAATGGTGTGAGTGTGTGTGTCTCTGTGTGTGTGTATATATATATACATGTACATGTATTTGTGTGTGGGGGCCGTTTTTGATTGGTCCCAGGGTTTATTGTGGTGTATGTAAATGTGTCTGTGTGTGTTTAATATTTGGTAGGATGGTGTGTGTATATGTGTGCACGTTTGTGTGTGTGTGTACGAGTGTGGCTAATATTTGTTAGGGTGTTGTGTGTGCGTTAGTGTTTGTTCGCATGTGTGTATGTGTGCGTCTGTGGGTGCGTGTGTATGCTTGTATATACATTTTGTGTTGGTGGGGATGTTATGTGTGTGTAGGTGAGTGTGTGTGTTGT
>NC_043004.1:101828301-101843301 GCF_006345805.1 Octopus sinensis | reverse complement strand
GAGCAGACGTCTCATATCGCTCGTGAATATTGTTGCTTTTGATGATAATGGTGCGGATCCTGATGAAATTGATTTTGAATTTGATGAAGTAGTGAAGGATGATGAGGATGATGATGATCGTGATGACGTGGAAGAGGTAGAAGGGAATAAGAGGATTATGAGTTTTCTTCTTTTCTTTTGTAGCAAAATACAATGAGAGTCCTGTGGGGCTACGGTAAGACAGACAATGTAAGTGACAACTTGCAACCGGATGGCGTCAAAAGTCTGTATCTGCTTCAAGAACAGTTGCCTGAGCCAGTAATGCCAAACGATACATTTGCTATACAATTCAGAATGAATGATGTAAGAATTTATATTCCTTTTAATTTTTTTAATTAATCAATTTATTTATTTATTCTTTTATTTCAGAATGAATGAAGTAAGAATTCATAATCCTTTTAATATCTTTAATTCATTCATTCATTTTCTATTTATCTGTTTGTAATCCTTTTTACAATACAAAATCGAAACGTGAATTTGACCAACGTAATGGAGATCAGTAAAGTTGACAGGCTAAATAATAATTAAAAAAATACTATTTAACCTCTTCTCTCTTAGGTGATAAACTTCATCCGTAACATTGCCACCATTAGGTGCCTGAATTCCTTCTGTGAAGTCATCTCTGTTCCTTTCGATCTCGGTCTCCGAAAACTTCATTTCTTCCTCAGGTGCTGACCTTTTGCCTCTGATAAAGCTATAAAAACAAAGCGTGATCTACTTTCGAACCCCGTAAAAGTCGAACCTGCATTTTAATACCTACAGTTTTGAAAAAATACATCTGTCATATATCGATGTCGATTCTAAAATATCAAGGGTTGGAAAAATATTTTTGAGGAAGAAGGCGGCGAGCTGGCAGAAACGTTAGCACGCTGTGCGACTTGCGTAGTCGTATTTCGTCTGCCGTTTCGTTCTGAGTTCAAATTCCGCCGAGGTTAACTGTGCTTTTCATCCTTTCGAGGTCGATAAATAAGTACCAGTTACGCACTGGGGTCGATGTAATCGACTTAATCTCTTTGTATGTTCTTGTTTTTTCCCTCTGTGTTTAGCCCCTTGTGAGTAGTAAAGAAATGGGTATTTCTTCTGTCTTTACGTTCTGATTTCAAATTCCACCGAAGTCGACTTTGCCTTTCATCCTTTCCAGCCATTAAATTAAGTACCAGTTGCGCACTGGGATCGATCTAATAGACTGCCCCCTCCCCCACAAGTCGGCCCTTCTACCCTAGGTAGAAAGAATACTTTTGAGTAAGGTCAGATTGGAAATATTCTTTGTCATACAAACCATAACTCAAATAATTAAAAGAAAAACAAAACAAATGACTATAGCTATTTTTTAAAATTCAGTTACTATTTCGATAATAGAAATATATATCTACACCTGTTTACTCGTACTATCAACTAATGGAGACAGTAGAATTTTGGTGTGGGGAGGTTAACATAGCATATCCATTATGGTTCCAATTTTGTGGTTTCTGTATTCAAAACTCATTGTGGGTATCAATCATTGAACACTAATCTACAGACAAATTACAGCGCATCTCCCTGTGCGGCAACGCTTTTTTTTTCATTTTGTCTGCTGGGACAATAAGCCAGTCTAACTTAGAGGAAATTGTACGTTCCAGCACTTAATATAAAGTTGCTTCTAGATGTTGAACTTTTTTGATAAATTTATGGAAAAATTTTACACTAAATTATGTATTTTTCAGCGAGGACTCCATAATAAGCATTATGAAATATAACAGTTGATTAATACTGCCCCAATATTGCAGAAAGCATGAAACTACCTGTTTTATCTTTGAATTTTTTTTCTTTCCCATAATTTTATTGTGCCGAATTCTGAAATCTATAATCTAGCTAACAAGTTAAAGAAGTACACACACGCAGACACATAGTTACATTATCACATGTACTTAAACACGCACACACTAACACCCACGAACGCACGCACACACATACACGCATATACACACATACACAAACAAACACATATTTTCACATGAAGTCGTGCAGATTCTTAAAATGATAATGGAAAAACAACCAAAGCAAAAGTATAATAATATGTGGAATTTGACGATTTATAAGTCTGTTATCAGCATATTGGCATAGAAATAATTTTCTTTTGCCCTTGTTTATAATTTTAACCTTTAAAGGTGTTTTAATATGCTGCCACTTTTTTGATGAAATTTTTTCTGTAAATAAACTTCATTCTATATTAGTAGTAGATATATTATTACCATTCGTTATAAGGACTGGTAATCAGTATAAGCTGTGGTGGAGAAAATTTAATACGTGTGCTGAGGCTAACCAAAGGATGTTATATTTAGATTTATCTGGGGCACTTATATGTACCCATGAATTTGGCTACGGCTTTTTTTCCATGTGCTCATGTAAGGATTTCATTTATTTCTACTGAAGAGGAAAAAATCTATTATGAGATTAATTCCGAAAATGATTCAAAATAGAAATAAGGATCTTTTTAAAAATTTCTGTTGGCTAGCTTTCCTCGATTTAAGCACAACGTATTTCTGTAGTGAGTATATAATATGTGGAAATTGACGATTTAAAAGTCTGTTATCAGCATATTGGCATAGAAATAATTTTCTTTTGCCCTTGTTTATAAGTTTTGTGTATATATATATATAAAGAACAAGCATCTTTCCGTTTCCGCCTACCAGATCCACCCACAAGGCTTTGGTCAGCCCCGACGCTGCAGTAGAAGACGCTTGCCCAAGGTTCCACGCATTGGGACTGAATCCGGAACCATGTGGTTCGGAAGCACGTTTTTCACCATACAGCTTCGCCTGCGCCTATATATATATGTAGGCCATGTGGTAAGAAGCTTACTTCTTAACTACATGGTTCCGGGTTCAGTCCCACTTTGTGGTACTTTACACAAGTGTCTTCTACTGCAGCTTCGGGTCGACAAAAGCTTTGTGAGTGGATCTAGTAGACGGAGACTGAAAAAAGGCTTTCGTATATATATATATGTGTGTGTTTGTATTTATGCATGTGGGTCATTGTGTCTGTGGTTGCCCTCTCACCATTGCTTGACAGGCGATGTTGGTGTGTTTTCGTTTCCGTATGCTAGCTGTTCGGCAAAAGAGAACGATAGAATAATTACTAGGCTTACAAAGAATAAGTTTTGGGGTCGATTTCTTCGACTAAAAACCCTTTAAGGAGGTGCTCCACTATAGCCACAGTCAAATGAATGAAATAAAAGCCTAAGAGAATATATTTTAATCATTACAAAGATCCTAAATTGTTTTCATCATTATTTTATTATAACTGTTTTAAAATTGATTTCAGACTCGAATTCCAAAGTCAAAAACTACTTATTGGTGTAAAACGTTTGAAACACCACAACTTGACGAGCAAGTACATGCTATTGTGGTATGTATTTTGTTTCTTTACCTATTCGATATTTTCATGATAAGTTCCATGTATTTGCTTGCACCTCCTTTCTCTTCTTACAACCCTTCTAAAATGTCAGCTAATGAAGATCTAACATTAATTTGATAAATGCTGAGCACTCGATCATATAGTTAAGATGACTGACAACTTTCATTAACATCACCTCCTTCATATACTGCTGTTCTTTAACCTTAGGTCATCACTGAGCCTCCAGACCCCGTATGAAACACTTTTCAGCCGAAATTAGATCATCTTGTTTTCAACCTAACCCTTTATATAATTAATACTCTATAGAAATGTAGAGTTCTTTTCTTGTCGATGGCCGTTTCCAGTGGCAATAATCTAGATGCCGAAGGCCGAGGTCCGCTGCTTCATCCTATATTGCAACATGTCAATGAGACGAGCTGCAGGAAGACGTGTCTCATCAAAGACGACCACACCAGTTCACCGGCATTTTCTTCGTCACCGTTACCATTGTACTGTTACCGATGTACTTCAGTAGATGCATCAGACTCAAAGCATACTGGCGTATCATAAGGAAGGGTTTCTGTGATCACCATGGTGTGGGTGCTTGTAGCAGATGGACTTGCTGACTTGCGGCGCCTCTCTCTTCTATATCAAGTGGAAAAGCATGTGCTCCATTCCTAAAAAATGTTCCTTGGGACAAGTTACGACGGTCAGACTGTAGTGCACCATCAACACTTCTATCCTTCCTCTCAGTTCATTTGTGAATGAGATTGGCCAACGGACACTCGATCCTTTCCTAGTTCCTTCCCACCTAGATGTTTACTCTGAACCAGACACTGAACGCTTTCCTTACACCATCGGTCCAGCAACACAGCTTGTTGGTGTGCACATGACTTGATATGCATTTGATATGCATTTGCCATTCTAAGCACCCACCCAAAGGCAGATCTATTCCGATCCGCTGTACGGTGAATTGTGGGTGGAAGTTGTATATAGATCTACCGAGATCACATAGGTTTTCACTTTAACGATTACATTATGCAGGACAAGCGCCAATCGCTGGGCAAGAAGCTTTACCAAATTGTTTTGAGCAGAGTTATGGGTCTGAAATAATAATAATAATGATAATGATGATGATAATAATAATAATAATAATAATAATAATAATAATAATAATTACTGACGGCTGGACGTGACAGAGGCTGGACGTGTTCTTCGCTGCTCTGACCTGTCAGCAGTTAACCCAGGAGGACAACTGAAAAAACAACTGTAAAAAACTGGAAGATCTACTGTTTTCTGTGAGTAATTTGAATTTCCCTCAAAATAAGTTAAGGAACTTACATATCTACAGCTTTGGACATACAAACGAACACCTAACAAAAATTTGGAAACATAAATATCTCCAATTTGGCGTGAACATTTTGTCGTCCCTTCTTCATTGACTATCAGAATATGTAAAACTGCCTTTTATTGTAACAACACACTTAAAACACAACGATAATAAATTATGGAAGTAAGCACCTACTAATATATACATATTGCACAACAACAAAAACTGTAAACCACAGCAAAACTTTTTAAAATAAAAGAAAAATTCCAAAAGAAAAACAAATTCAGAAATTCAAAAATCCAACAAGGTGAACCTGCTCTTCCTCCTACTGTTCCCAAAGACTGGAATATCTACAATTCCCTGTAAATATTTTAAATCTCCCTCAAAAAAAGAAGTTAGGGACCTTACATACCTACAGCTATCGAACACACAAACGGTCAGCTTAAAATACAAGAGGAAAAAAAATCTTTAATATCTACAACTAATGTGCGACAACGTATCCTTTCCTCTCTCCCTGAGTATTCGAAAATGTAAATATCATCCTCCTTTTTATTCTAAGAACACTACCATTCTCCCTGTGCAGTCATACAAAAGACCATATTTAGTAAATCTTAGAACTTTACTAGCCACAACTTGTTTTCTTTTCTTTTTGACTCTCCCTGAGCATCCGAAAATGTAAACATTCTTCCCATTGCAAGTTTCGACCTTAAAGAATATCTGTTTAATCCATTGAAACTTTTTGAAATACAAACAGAAAAATATTATTTCAACAAAATAGAGCTGCCTTTAACTTAGAAAAATTTGTATTTTTTAACCAAAAATTCGGATGCGAGAGAACTGGGTTCACTTTTGTAAAAATCAATATTAATAAAATTACAAGATTAAAAATTTTAATTTCTTTCAGTTTTCTCCTTACATCCAAGAAGGAAATGAAGCTTTTGTTCACCATATCGTAGTATATGGCTGCTACAGAAACACTACGAAAGGAAATAATAATGAATATGATGGAAAATGCTATTCAGAAAATATGCCGATTGACTGGAACAACTGTATCGAAGTTGTTTTCGGATGGGCAATTGGAGGCTCGGTAAGTTACATTACAACATAATATTTGTAAAAATCCTTTTGGTACTGTTCCAATTTCTTCGATCAAAGTTGAAATGTCCGAGTGGTTGTGGAGTAGAAAATGTATGCAGTTAGACGAAAGTATGCTGTGGTAACCTTGATAAAATACACAGCAAAGAGTGCATTTGCAGGTCAGTGACTGTAACAGGATGGTGAGTGAATATTTGTCGAGGAGTCGGATAGTCTTCTTTTAAATGAAGTCGGATATCTATAAATCTTTGATAATCAGTTAAATAGAATGCGACTTGATAGAATACTGGCTGTCTTAAATTCAATTGTGTAATGATTAAGGCGAAGATATTATAAAAAAAATAAATAAAGAGGTTTATGTTAGTGAGATGTAAGGAAAAAAAAATTAAAGTTTAAGGCAGACATTTTCTCCGTGGCAGAAATGTTAGCACGCCAGGCGAAATGCTTAGCAGTATTTCATCTGCCACTACGTTCTGTGTTCAAATTCCGCCGAGGTCGACTTTGCCTTTCATTCTTTCGGGGTCGATAAATTAAGTACCAGTCACGCACTGGAGTCGATATCATCGACTTAATCCGTTTGTCTGTCTTTGTTTGTCCTCTCTGTGTTTAGCCCCTTGTGGGTAGTAAAGAAATAGATATACCGTTGATAACACTAACAGCAGTCTTAACATAACTGCCTGTATCCAAACTGACGCCTATCCCCATAAAACACCACTGGTTTCACAAGACGAATACTAGATATATTTTCTTGAATTTGTGAGTTCTTTAAATAGGTTAATATTCCTTGTTGTTACTCGGGTAACTTTAGTGGTGACTTTTCTATATTGTTGATATTGCCCGACAACATTGAAGTGATACGTTACACAAGTGTAGTGTAATACATTTAGTTTGTAAGTACGACTTTTATCTGGCTAAGGCATTTTGGAGATGTTTGATCCAAGGTAGGTACATGTGCACCGCTGGAGCATTTGTAATGATACAGGGACCATTTACTTGAGGTTTTAAGCTTCTTCGGAAAGTAGACAAATTTACATTAAGTTCTGATGATCCTAGTGTCTTTATATGTTGAAATGTCCTTTCCATTTTATACTTCAAAATTTTTGACACTTTGAGAATATTTCTAACAACGAAAATGGGGATGAATTCTATGCAAATTCCTCATTATAGTAAATCTACTCTTTCATGAGTGTGCGAATATGTCTGTGTGATGTGTGATGTGAATATGTCTGTGTGATGTGTATATGTGTGTATATCTGTATATGAATGATGGATAGACAGACTGACAAGCACACAGACACATAGACAGATAGACAGACACATAAACAGACAGACAGACAGACATATTATAGATAGATAAATTGAGGGAGAGAGAAATAATACGAGAGAAACCTTGAGAGATATATAGATAGAGAGAGAGAGATAGAGGGAGAGAAAATAAAAAGTTGGTTTTGTATTTTTGGTAAATGATAAATGATAACTTTTTACTGGTACTAAAGAATAATAACAACACTATATATATGTCTAGCTACTCTACATTGATAAAGGGCAAATACCCTGAAACATGTCTGCAGATGTCTGACCAGCAAGGGGAAGCGGCTGACCTCCCCTGTTCGAAGGTTATAATGGACACAGATTCGTGTGTCATATAGCTAGCTAGAGGTGATGGCCTCTTGGAGCTAATCAGCGGCAGCTTTAGTCTTATATTTATGGACTACCATATTAGCTTGGCGATAACTATTAATATATATATATAATATATATATATATATATATATATATATATATATATATATATATATCACTATCATGTGGCCGACCAGACCATCAGATGTTGCTACACATCGCTGGTCACAATGCGTTCGCATTGTTTTAGCCTTCGAATGACGCCAACAAACTCAAGAAATATAATAGAAAAACATAATATTACAAGCTCGATAGCCAACCGTAGAATTCGTCGTAGCATGTCCGAATGTATTCGGTTTTTCACGCTGACTACTGATAATTTCTTTTATAGATTTTATCCTCAATTGTTAATTTATATTTTCCACCGGAATAGTTCAATACTGAATTTTTATTCCGAATAGACAATTTGTTACCGAAATGCATTGCGAATAAGCCCGCCATTTTCATAGATATGTAAAGATAAACATTCGGACATGCTACGACGAATTCTACGGTTGGCTATCGAGCTTGTAATATGTTTTTCTATTATATTTCTTGAGTTTGTTGCACTGATGAACATAGAAATGCATATTCTGCATTTAATTGCGAAATCACATGTGGTATGTAACTGAATTCTTTTTTAAAATGATGTGTTTTGAAGTTTTGCATTCGGTAAAATTTTGTTTATTTTTAGTAGTTTTGACCGCATTGGTCCCTCTTAGCGTGTTGGTATCTACGAATAGTAGTACCCTCAATATAATATATATATATATATAATATATATATATATATATATATATTATATATATATTATATTATATATAACTTAGAATAACTTAGAAAGGTTTTTGGCCAGTATTGGCCCAGGCCATGTCTAACTTAATAGCACCACCTGGCGAAGTCTTTCAGTTCAGGATTTGGGCACCAAGGCCCATTCGAGCAGAGAGTTATTGTTTGCGGAGACATATCCGGGTGTGGGTGGTTTGTCCGGTACTGTTTGAAGGAATTTGTCCAAAGACTTCTTGAATTTTGTGTGGTCAGTTTCTTTTTTGACGTGTCCTGGTGTAATGTTGAAGAGAGCGAGTCCAATTGAGGTGAAATAGTTGTGCCGTATTGTCGTTATGTGATGCGATTTAGATTTTTGTTGTGGACGGATGGCACGTGGTCCAAGCCTTGGATGCATTTTGAAGGTGATGTCAACATCATTCGGACAGTGCTGATGGAATATTTTCCACATCATACAGATAATGTAGCGTTCACGGCGTCGTTGGAGTGAATACAATTTCAGCTTCTCTAGTCTACCCCAGTAGTCAAGGTCTGACATGCCATCTATCTTTTTTGTGATTGACCTTTGGGAGCTTCAATTCTCATATTTTGTTTTGTGTAGGAGACCACAGTGGACAGCAGTATTCAAGGTGGGGTCGGGCAAAAGTGGAGAAGAGAAGGATAATAGCGTGGGAATCTCTCGACTGGAAGGTTCTGAGAATCCAGGAACACATTCTGCGGGCCATGTCAACTTTGCTGCTTATATGTGTAGCCCAGCTTATGTTGTTGTCCACTGTTACTCCCAGGTCTCTGATGTTATTGGATGCCATGAGAATTTCTCCAGAAGGAAGAGAGTATGGGAGTTTCAGAGCGTCCTCCCTTCCAAAGTATATATATATATATATATATATATATATATATATATATATATATATGCATGTAGATATCTATGTATGTATCTATATATGTATGTATAGCCCTCTCAGATTCGATAAGTCAGGAAATCAGGAAGAAAATGCAGAGTGGGTATGTTATTCGAAGTGTGCAGTATTATACATCCATTGCAGCCGATCTTACCGGTTGCTACCGAACTAGGGGTTCAACGGAGTGTTAGGTAACAGTCAGATTATGTAACCTTGCGCTCTTCAGAGATGGCAGTTATGGAATGAAATATGGCAACTGTTTATTGTTAGAGGCGAACAGACGCATCCGCTTTGTGGTAGCTTCAAAAAGAGATAAAACCAACTGAACAAGAGTTATGCCCACTTGGTACCAAAATACCATATCTGGAGCTGTTGCAAGGTGACAAGAGTTTTCTGGAAAACTGCGTATTGGAAATATATGTATGTTTTATGGTTGATGTTCTTGTAGAAATGGAATGCGTGTAGAGGTATTATATGTGCAGTGTTTTCAGGGGCGGGGGTGCCCAATGGTTGCATACACATCTGTGTTCCTTATTGTGATTTTGCCTTTTATGTTTTTGTTAAAACCGTTTCTTAAATTCTTTGGGACATTTATGTATGGAGGGGGTGTACGTAGGGGTACAATAATCGTGAAAGATTATTGGGAGTGGTGGAAAGGGTCTACTGGGTAGATCCACCGTGTTAGGGTTTATGTGTTTGTGAGTGCGTTTGAGTATGTTCCGATCAAACTCTTTGCTGGATTCTCAGGTATAGATTTTAGGCGGGTCGAAGTTGGGGGACTGATGATTTTAATCATGATGAGGCACACATGTATGATAGGATGTACTTCCTTTCGTGTGGGAAGGGATTAAAAATTTCACTTCTGCCGTTTAGGCGGATGCCTGGGTGCAGTGAGCTCTTTAATAATGCTCTTCTTTTCTCAGCCATGCATGATCGTACTTCCTGCTGCTACTAAAGTATGCTTTTCATTTCTCTAAAATCTTCCACTTTGTCAGTACTCGGTGGTGCTTTGTTTCAACGACCATACAAGGTTGGCAATGTTTGTGATGTTACGTCTCACCGTGATATTGAAGGAGGGCTTGTGGTCGGTATACGTAATTTCGCACGTTTTGCAGCCCATTTGATCCTATTGTTGCTACCTCTGCTTCGTATACGACGATTTCGGTATTGTAGCAGCCGTTTAGTGGACATGTGTTACCCCTACATGAGCATCACACATAGGAAGATGCTGAAACTGGTTTAAAGGCTCGTAAATACCTCTACTTGCAATCATGTACCGCCGGCAGATTGATCAATTCTTCATCCGTGTTCACACAACCTCTCTCTGTTAACCACTGGTGTCTGTCGCTGCTCGCGTCGCCAAGTACGCAAGGAAAAACTTTTCTTCATACTCGCTGACGTGACATCATCTCTCATCGCTTCCAGTCTTCTTTCCACCATACGCCTCCTTATCTAATGATCACTGCTCCCTGTTCTGTCTCGCAATCATCCATCTATCTGGGGGAGGGACGTTCCTCAGAGATCTCCGTAGGGTCTCGGGGCTACGCTTGGGTGTCTCCATTTGTATCAGAATATGGCCTTGTGCGAGACAGACACTTCGGCTTGCCCTACCTTAGGCGTCATGTTATACCAGAAGAGTGCTTCCATAGGGGAGATTCGTCCCCTCTCAGCCATGGCTTTAATCGTACAGTGGTGCTGTTCAACAATCTCATTTCTACCTAGCAGGTATGCAGCTCTGAAAAAGCATCTTGTGCTCCATCTTCCAAGCATCTCTCTCATCAATAGCTCGTCTACAGGACCCATTTTCAAAAACACTGCATCCAGCACCTCTGTAACTTCGGCAGAAGGCTCCGCCCTGATTTCTCTCCATATAGCCATTCGCCCCGGACCGCAGTCGGCCATTGAATGGTACATCTTTCCCCTATAGTGTGTCACATCAATGGCCAGCCTCTTCCATTCTTCATTTACATGAATCAATCGAGTGGCACCTGTTACAGTTCCCCATTATCCTCTGAACGCTCGCTCTGGTGACAACGGGGTCGACAATCCTAGCCAAAAAGATATTGTGCAGCCTTCTTAGTGCTGTGCCCTCCAACCGACAAACCGCTGCCGTCTCACCCGGAACATCCTCTACTGTTTCCAACCAATTCTTTTTCATTCTGTTTAGAACGTTCGCCTTATTCTCTTCCGAGGCATGAACACCATATGCAGTTTCAGGACATAATCGGCAGCTAGCTCCCTCAGGATTCCCAGACGACGCTTGATCACATTTTCCCCGGCCCCTTTCGTGCGAATCCTCTTCCGGTTGGTGATCACTGACTCCACACACACAGGGTACATTTTTTAAAAATTTATTTCTCCTCGCATATTTTTTGAGTGATTGAGTGATTGAGAGAGAGAGAGAGAGAGAGAGAGAGAGAGATAGGTGTGTTATCGGAAAGAGAGAGAGGGAGAGGGAGGAGTGTGTGTTGCTGTGCGTGTACGTATGTGTGTGAGAGAGAGAGAGATGTGTGTGTTACCGGAAAGACAGAGAGAGGGAGAGGGAGGAGTGTGTGTTGCTGTGTGTGTACGTGTGTGAGAGAGAGAGAGAGAGATGGGTGTGTTATCGGAAAGAGAGAGAGGGAGAGGGAGGAGTGTGTGTTGCTGTGTGTGTACGTGTGAGAGAGAGAGAGAGAGATGGGTGTGTTACCGGAAAGAGAGAGAGAGAGAGGGAGGAGTGTGTGTTGCTGTGTGTGTACGTGTGTGTGAGAGAGAGAGAGAGAGAGATGGGTGTGTTACCGGAAAGAGAGAGAGGGAGAGGGAGGAGTGTGTGTTGCTGTGTGTGTACGTGTGTGAGAGAGAGAGAGAAGAGAGAGATGGGTGTGTTACCGGAAAAAGAGAGAGAGAGAGGGAGGAGTGTGTGTTGCTGTGTGTGTACGTGTGTGAGAGAGAGAGAGAGAGAGAGATTGGTGTGTTACCGGAAAGAGAGAGAGGGAGAGGAAGGAGTGTGTGTTGCTGTGTGTGTACGTGTGTGTGAGAGAGAGAGTGAGAGAGAGATGGGTGTGTTATCGGAAAGAGAGAGAGGGAGAGGGAGGAGTGTGTGTTGCTGTGTGTGTACGTGTGTGAGAGAAGAGAGAGAGAGAGAGATTGGTGTGTTACCGGAAAGAGAGACAGGGAGAGGGAGGAGTGTGTGTTGCTGTGTGTGTACGTGTGTGTGAGAGAGAGAGAGAGAGAGAGATGGGTGTGTTACCGGAAAGAGAGAGAGGGAGAGGAAGGAGTGTGTGTTGCTGTATGTGTACATGTGTGTGAGAGAGAGAGTGAGAGAGAGATGGGTGTGTTATCGGAAAGAGAGAGAGAGGGAGAGGGAGGAGCGTGTGTTGCTGTGTGTGTACGTATGTGTGAGAGAGAGACTGAGAGAGAGATGGGTGTGTTACCGGAAAGAGAGAGAGGGAGAGGGAGAAGTGTGTGTTGCTGTGTGTGTACGTGTGGGAGAAAGAGAGAGAGAGAGATGGGTGTGTCACCGGAAAGAGAGAGAGAGAGAGGGAGGAGTGTGTGTTGCTGCGTGTGTACGTGTGTGTGAGAGAAAGAGAGAGAGATGGTGTGTTACCGGAAAGAGAGAGAGGGAGAGGGAGGAGTGTGTGTTGCTGTGTGTGTACGTGTGTGAGAGAGAGAGAGAGAGAGATGGGTGTGTTATCGGAAAGAGAGAGAGGGAGAGGGAGGAGTGTGTGTTGCTGAGTGTGTAAGTGTGTGTGAGAGAGAGAGAGAGAGATGGGTGTGTTACCGGAAAGAGAGAGAGGGAGAGGGAGGAGTGTGTGTTGCTGTGTGTGTACGTGTGTGTGTGAGAGAGAGAGAGAGATGGGTGTGTTACCGGAAAGAGAGAGAGAGGGAGAGGGAGGAGTGTGGGTTGCTGTGTGTGTACGTGTGTGTGAGAGAGAGAGAGAGAGAGAGATGGGTGTGTTACCGGAAAGAGAGAGAGGGAGAGGGAGGAGTGTGTGTTGCTGTGTGTGTACGTGTGTGAGAGAGAGAGAGAGAGAGTGAAGGGGGTGTTACCGGAAAGAGAGAGAGAGGGGGAGGGTGGAGTGTGTGTTGCTGTGTGTGTACGTGTGTGTGTGAGAGAGAGAGAGAGGGGTGTGTTAACGGAAAGAGAGAGAGGGAGAGGAAGGAGTGTGTGTTGCTGTGTGTGTACGTGTGTGTGAGAGAGAGAGAGAGATGGGTGTGTTACCGGAAAAAGAGAGAGAGAGAGGGAGGAGTGTGTGTTGCTGTGTGTGTACGTGTGTGAGAGAGAGAGAGAGAGAGAGATTGGTGTGTTACCGGAAAGAGAGACAGGGAGAGGGAGGAGTGTGTGTTGCTGTGTGTGTACGTGTGTGTGAGAGAGAGAGAGAGAGAGAGATGGGTGTGTTACCGGAAAGAAAGAGAGGGAGAGGAAGGAGTGTGTTGCTGTATGTGTACATGTGTGTGAGAGAGAGAGTGAGAGAGAGATGGGTGTGTTATCGGAAAGAGAGAGAGAGGGAGAGGGAGGAGCGTGTGTTGCAGTGTGTGTACGTATGTGTGAGAGAGAGACTGAGAGAAAGATGGGTGTGTTACCGGAAAGAGAGAGAGGGAGAGGGAGAAGTGTGTGTTGCTGTGTGTGTACGTGTGGGAGAAAGAGAGAGAGAGAGATGGGTGTGTCACCGGAAAGAGAGAGAGAGAGAGGGAGGAGTGTGTGTTGCTGCGTGTGTACGTGTGTGTGAGAGAAAGAGAGAGAGATGGTGTGTTACCGGAAAGAGAGAGAGGGAGAGGGAGGAGTGTGTGTTGCTGTGTGTGTGTACGTGTGTGAGAGAGAGAGAGAGAGAGATGGGTGTGTTATCGGAAAGAGAGAGAGGGAGAGGGAGGAGTGTGTGTTGCTGAGTGTGTAAGTGTGTGTGTGAGAGAGAGAGAGAGAGATGGGTGTGTTACCGGAAAGAGAGAGAGGGAGAGGGAGGAGTGTGGTTGCTGTGTGTTACGTGGTGTGAGAGAGAGAGAGAGAGATGGGTGTGTTACCGGAAAGAGAGAGAGGGAGAGGGAGGAGTGTGTGTTGCTGTGTGTGTACGTGTGTGTGAGAGAGAGAGAGAGAGTGAAGGGGGTGTTACCGGAAAGAGAGAGAGAGGGGGAGGGTGGAGTGTGTGTTGCTGTGTGTGTACGTGTGTGTGTGAGAGAGAGAGAGAGGGGTGTGTTAACGGAAAGAGAGAGAGGGAGAGGAAGGTGTGTGTGTTGCTGTGTGTGTACGTGTGTGTGTGAGAGAGAGAGAGAGAGATGGGTGTGTTACCGGAAAGAGAGAGAGGGAGAGGGAAAAGGGGTGTTTTGCTGTGTGTGTACGTGGGTGTGTGTGAAGAGAGAGAGAGATGGTGTGTTATCGAAAAAAGGAGAGGGAGAGGGAGGAGTGTGTGTTTGCTGTGTGTGTACGTTGGTGGAGAGTGAGAGGAGAGGTGGGTGTGTTATCGGAAAGAGAGAGAGGGAGAGGGAGTGAGTGTGTGTTTGCTGTGTGTGTACGTGTGTGGTGGAGAGAGAGAGAGAGAGATGAGTGTGTTACCCGAAAGAAAGAGAGGGAGAGAAAGGAGTGTGTGTTGCTGTGTGTTACGTGTGTGTGAGAGAGAGAGAGAGAGAGAGATGGGTGTGTTCCCGGAAAGAGAAAGAGAGGGGAGGGAGAGTGTGTGTTGCTGTGTGTGTACGTGTGTCTGAGAGAGAGAGTGATGGGTGTGTTACCTGAAAGAGAGATAGGGAGAGGGAGGGGTGTGTGTTGCTGTGTGTGTACGTGTGTGTGAGAGAGAGAGGAGAGAGATGGGTGTGTTACCGGAAAAGAGAGAGGGAGAGGGA
>NC_043004.1:101791778-101828201 GCF_006345805.1 Octopus sinensis | reverse complement strand
CAGATGTCAGTTACCCTGTCTGGGTCTCTTCTTGGCCCAGGACTGTAGCTCAGTCAAGATGAGCTGCGGAAAGGCCCGTTTGACAAACGGCGACCACACCTCTTCACCGCTTAAGCAGAATATCTGGAGATGCCGCAACCTCAGCGCATGTCTACGCATCATTAGCTACGGCATGTCCAGCCCTCCGCGTAGAAGGTGCAAGCAGCAGATGGACAGCCTCACCAACGGAACCTGTCCCCTCTACAAGAATTTGAAGAGGAGGCACTCCAGCTTGGTGAGGCGCGAACGGAGGCAAGGCACAACAGTCAGGCGGTTGATGACAGACGCTATATATGCAATCGCCACCGCCACCCGACCTTTCAGTGACAGCTTCCTCGCAGCCCACTTGCAGTGACACTGGCTACCCTGCTCATCACCATATGGAGGTCTGGTCCGAACCAAACTCCGAGCAACTTTTCTGGTTCATCCGTCCAGCGCCCAACGACGCTGTAGGACAACATGGACTTGCCTCTTCAGCCCACCGACTTATCCGGGTTAAAATTTTCCCCCGTCAACTTTTCATATTTTTCCAATAATATGCCCACCAACTCGATTTCTAAAGTATCCTACAGTATCACGATGATGTCGTCCGCATAATCCGACACAGCCCTTCCACATCCCGGTTTGAGTGGGATGCCCTGCAGCAGCTCCAGATCCGCAGTAAAGGCTCAAGAGTCAATAAGTACAGAAGGGAGGAGAGAAGGATCCCTTGATGGACTGATCTGGTAATTTGAAACGGTTCCAAGAGGTGGCCATTAACTTTGACCACCGAGATGTCGCTGTGCATTGCGGCGATTCAGCTTCTGAAGACGGGGCCGCAGCCAGCCGCAAGAGACGGGGCCGAAGACAGTTGCTGAAGACGGGGCGGAAGCTAGTTGCATTGGATTGGGCAAGTTTGTGTGCCTCCCCAACCAAATCCTCGTTGACAAGCGCCAACCTCTTCGCTAACACCTTGACCAAAATCTTAAACTCTCTTAAACAGAGTTATGGACCTGAAGTGCGTCCCTCTTGTTTTCGTCTTTCCATATCTGCGTCACAGATCTCCCGTTCTGCTGCGATTTGCAATAGAGCGCTTCGAGATCGGAGAATAAGTCTGGCATATTTACGTAAAGCTCGTCGGGCAGACCTTCAAAACTGAGTAACTTGCGCCTCATGGAGCCGACAAGGGCATCCTGAATTTCGGCTAAAGTTATCGGTCTTTCGAATTGCTCAGCGTCGGCCGCCGAGAGGTACGGCAAGCCGTCGAGGTAGGCCACCATCTCTGACCTACCCGTCACTCTGAACAACCGAGAAAAGTGCTGGCAAAAGGCCTCACACATCTGCCTAGCATCGCTCAACTTGTGTCCGTCTTGGTCCGTCAAAGACCTTATTGTGGTTTTGTTACCACGCTGCTCCCCCTCCACGCGGGCCCATTGAACAGCTTTGGTTCCCTCGTTTCTCTAGCACATGCCTTAACTCTGACAATGTAACCATTGAAGAAATGATCTAATGCCATTCTCGCTGGTAGCACGTCGGTTGCAAGGCCACTACAAATAGCCTCGTCGAACTTAGCTACCACCTCCTCCTCCTTTCTATTTTTTCTAACATTACTTCTTTGCTAAACCCTATCGAAATCATCCTCACCACTCTTTTGAGACTTCCCCACCACCACCTGTTGTTGACGACATCCCCTGACAACTTTAGCTAAACTAAGTTGTTGACCTGGTCCCTGTAAGCCTTACGTGCCAGAAGGAAATATTCAGCTTCCAGGAGCTAGACCCTAACCAACGCGTCTTATCTAGGTCGTCCGTAAAGACTACAAACTTGTGATATAAATAGTCAACCGTTTTAAAAAGTGGACAGCCTACACTATTGCTATCTATTTTCCAAGTGAAAATCTTCTCTATGTACGATCTAGATGAACCTATGCATTTGGTACAGGTCCACACTTGCGCATTAAGGAAATCTCGTTGGTACCTATCAGATAGTTGGAACTGGCTGATCCCCAACCAAATCCTCGTTGACAAGCGCCAACCTCTTCGCTAACACCTTGACCAAAATCTTAAACTCTCTTAAACAGAGTTATGGACCTGAAGTGCGTCCCTCTTGTTTTCGTCTTTCCATATCTGCGTCACAGATCTCCCGTTCTGCTGCGATTTGCAATAGAGCGCTTCGAGATCGGAGAATAAGTCTGGCATATTTACGTAAAGCTCGTCGGGCAGACCTTCAAAACTGAGTAACTTGCGCCTCATGGAGCCAACAAGGGCATCCTGAATTTCGGCTGAAGTTATCGGTCTTTCGAAGTGCTCAGCGTCGGCCGCCGAGAGGTACGGCAAGCCGTTGAGGTAGGCATTGAAGTCGACCTTCGATTCTGTAGATAGGTACAAGATGTTTGAAATCCTTAAGCTCTATGGGATACCAGACAAAATTATTTCTGCCATCAAGGTCTTCTACACTGATACGTCTTCAACCATCTTGACCCCTGATGGAGAAACATCATCTTTCTCAATCAAAGCCGGAATACTGCAGGGGGACACACTCACCCCATTTCTTTTCATCATTGTTGTTGATTATGTGCTACGTATGTCAGTTGATACCATCTCTGGCAAGGGCTTTGAAATAAAACCAAGAAGAAGTTCCAGACACCCAGCTGAGTACTTGACATACACTGACTTTGCTGACGACATCGCTCTTATCAGTGATTCTCTCTCCAATGCCCAGTCTCTTTTACAATCTCTTGAACAAGCCTCAAATTGTGTAAGTCTTTACCTCAATGAGGCCAAAACTGAATACATAAACAAGTGCCTGTCCAACAGTGATTGCATCATCCATACTCTCAACAGTGCGCCTTTAAATATGGTTTCTGATAATAAATATCTTGGGTCATACATATCATCACCTGGAAAAGACTTTCTAACTAGAAAGGGTATGGCTTGGTCAGCCTGTAATGACATGCATAAGATCTGGTCATCAAATCTAAGTAGAGACTTCAAACTTGAAATATTCAAAGCCACAGTCGAACCAATTCTACTATATGGCTCAGAAACCTGGACGTTATCAAAGAAGCTTGAGAGGCGGTTGGATGGAACCTACACTCGCTTCCTTATGAGAGCTCAAAATCTCTCGTGGAAGCGCCATCCAACCAAAATGCAAATATATGGGAAACTACCACCTGTGTCATCTCTTGTGAAAGGTAGGAGAGTCCAGTTTGCTGGACTTTGTTGTAGAGCTGAAAAAGAAGTAATTTCTACTCTTCTCCTCTGGAAGCCATCTACTCGCAATACCAGAAGGCGCACACTCTCCTACCCTGATGTAATCTCCAGGGATACAGGCATCCAGCAACAGGACCTCCGTAATGCTATGATGGACTGTGAAGTCTGGCGTAGCATGGTAAGTTCCATTGTCTCGACCACAGTCGAACAATGATGATGATGATCTGACCTACCCGTCACCCCGAACAACCGAGAAAAGTGCTGGCAAAAGGCCTCATGCATCTGCCTAGCATCGCTCAACTTGTGTCCGTCTTGGTCCGTCAAAGACCTTATTGTGGTTTTGTTACCACGCTGCTCCCCCTCCACGCGGGCCCATTGAACAGCTTTGGTTCCCTCGTTTCTCTAGCACGTGCCTTAACTCTGACAATGTAACCATTGAAGAAATGATCTAATGCCATTCTCGCTGATAGCATGTCGGTTGCAATGCCACTACAAATAGCCTCGTCGAACTTAGCTACCACCTCCTCTTCCTTTCTATCTTTTCTAACATTACTTCTTTGCTAAACCCTATCGAAATCATCTTCACCACTCTTTTGAGACTTCCCCACCACCACCTGTTGTTGACGACATCCCCTGACAACTTTCGCTAAACTAAATTGTTGACCTGGTCCCTGTAAGCCTTACGTGCCAGAAGGAAATATTCAGCTTCCAGGAACTAGATCCTAACCAACGCGTCTTATCTAGGTCGTCCGTAAAGACTACAAACTTGTGATATAAATAATCAACCGTTTTAAAAAGTGGACAGCCTACACTATTGCTATCTATTTTCCAAGTGAAAATCTTGTCTATGTACGATCTAGATGACCCTATGCATTTGGTACAGGTCCACACTTGCGCATTAAGGAAATCTCGTTGGTACCTATCAGATAGTTGGAACTGGCTGATCAGGTGCGTTAGGCTTTTGTACCCACCCCGTTTCTATCAGCTACTACCACACAATCCCAGCGTACGTCTAAGATGCCATTCTAGTCCCCCACTAACAATAACGGGCGACATATACCTAGAAAGGCTTCCAGACGCCTATAGAAAACCGGCTGTTTGGCTCCGGTAGGGGCATAGATGGCCACCAGTCTACAGGCACCAGCTTCGCTCTTGCTCACATTCAGGATCACCAACTTACCTAATCGGGGTAAGTACTTTCCTGTCCGTCTTAGTATCGAATATATGTCTATATGTTTTGTTGTCGTCTGTTGTGTTCTTGGTCCAATTTTTGGAATTACATATACATAGAGCGACGTACGTACACATTTGCTCACCATATTGATCGTTCGATTGATCGATAGACAGATAGATAGACAAATAGATAGACCGACAGATAGATAGATAGATAGATAGATAGATAGATAGATAGATAGATAGATAGATAGATAGATAGATACATACATACATACATACATACATACATACATACATACATAAATAACTACATACATATACGTTTGCTTCTCCTAGAAATTCGTTCTCCCTAAACATACTGGAATGTCTTTTGGAGGTAAAGATGATCCTGTATACTATTTATTGGAAATGCATTACGATAATCCACAAGAGAAGGAAGGTAGGTTCATATTTGTTCCCTGTATTTGAAATATTTGTGTGTCCTACATGATTAGATTGTTTGACATACTCTTTGACATACTTTGACATACTCTTTGACATACTCTTCTCTTTCACTTACTGATTTGTTTATTCTATTTTCCTCTTCGACGTACTCTCATGTTTGGCATTCTTTTCTATTTGACTAACTCTCCAGTTTAACATTTTTTTCGACTTGATTAATTCTCTATTTTATCCTCTCATTTTCCTTTTATTTTTAATCTTTGCAATTAAGATATTTCAATTTGCTTTTCTCCATATTGTAGGCGTGCTCGATTCCTCCGGAATAGACATAACTCTTACTAAATCTAAACGTCAATACAATGTTGGAATGTTATCAGTGGGATATGTTGTACAACGAACTAAGCAATTAATTCCACCTTATGCCAAAGAATTCAAATATTACGGACACTGTGAGGCGTGTGGGTCTATGGTAAGTGTTTTAATTTTGATCTTTATAAAGTCTCGTAAAATAAGGTTTCTAACTATACCGTTTGCACAATGAATGAATTCAATGAAATTGTGAAATAAATATATTGAAACTGTGTAAGAAACACACCTTCAGTATTAATCTCCGATTTTTGATGCCAAACTCTTGTTTTCTCTAAATTATATTACTAGTGATAATATATAAGGATGATGAACGACTTGATAATGTATTGATATTTATTCATATGCTGGATTGATTGAACCAGTAGAGAGCCGAAATAAAAACCCTTTTAGTTTATTTACGTTCCTTTATCTTACGAACATATACACCTCTATATATAATTTGCCTTCCAGTAGCGTTTAGGTTGATAGAATATTTTTAATCAATAAACTCTTCATTTACATAAGTATGGTTTTATAAAAATGCATGAATTACCAGCGTAACTCTACTGTGAAGCTTATACATTTGTTCCATTCACACTCTGGAATAGATAAAACAAATACCAGTCAAGTTTAGTGGTCAATTAGAATGACCACACGACATCAAAATATATGACTTTCTTAAAGGGCCAAACACTAAAACATTTCCAACAAAACTAACAGACAGAAAAGTGCTGGGCCAGGTTTGTAGACATATCCTGGTTACCAAAGTAGATATACCCTCGTACCCGTGTTAGAAGCAATTACTTAAGACATTGTTATTTCATTTTCCCCTAAAGATTACACCTGAAAGAAATAGCCAATGGAATGAGGACGGAGTTAAGATGTTTGCCGTTCTACTTCATGCACACCTGGCAGGGAGAAAGATAAGGGTTCGTCATATTCGCAATGGTAAACTGCTTCCTGATGTTATGTATGATGAAAATTACGATTTCAATTACCAAGAACTGAGGTACATGAAGAAGGAGAGTTTTCTTTCACAGGTAAGATATATGAATATACCCTGAAAACACTTGCGCACGCGCATACAAAAGTGCATTCACAACACACACGTGCAATAAGAAGTAAACACAAATCAAACACTCACTTGTGAAGGCATGTGTGGACACCACCGTGTATATGTGCGTACATGTATATATGAAGTATACAAACGTGTGTATGAGTATATATATATATATATATATATATATATATATATATATATATTAGAAGAATGAGGTAATCAGAAGATCCGATGGTTTGTATTTACAGATTTTATTTATTTATATATTACATTTTTTACATATATATCATATCACTTAGTTCATTAGCGCTTTCTCCCATTCTAGTGGGGTTTTCAAATTAAAATAAGTTCCTCTGCTGGGGATTTTAATCATTTTATAGTTTCTGATTTTGGTGGGGAGGAATGTAAGACAGTACAAGTGGGTGAGGTGGATGAGGAGAAAGTGAGAGGGAGAACATGTGTGTATGTGTGTATGTGTGTGTGTGTGCGTGTGCGTGTGTGTGTGTGTTTGTATCTGAGGTGATGCTAAAGAGAAAGAGGGGAAGGTAGAGGGAAAAAGAAGGAAAGAAGTTTTTTGGTCTGCTGGACAGGATATTGACTTCAAGGGGTTTCAGTTTTGACCACTTCACACAGTGTCATTGAGTGTGTGATGGTAGGGAGGTAAGCCATAAATTATATTTCCTTTTAACATTGTTGGGATGGTCAGATGTCTTTTTGGGTTTTTAAGAATTCTTGTCACTTTGTATGATCGTTTTGTAGAGGTGTGTGTGTGTGTGTGTGTGTGTGTGTGTGTGCGTGTGTGCATGTGCGCGTGTCTGTGTGTTTGGAGAAGGGGAGAGAGAAAGAAAAAAGGGGGAAAAAGAAAAAGAAAAATAAGGGAGGAAGGGGGAAAAAAGTTGTGTTGGTATTTATACCACTATATACATATATACACGCTTATATGTGAAATATTTGAAAAAAACCTTTTTATCGGTTCAAAATGAACAACTAAATTACACCATCTTGAAAATTGTATATCATAGGGAAGTTAAAATTAAAGTGACAGATAAAAAGTACAGATGAAGTAAATTATAAAAATAATATAATGTATATAACAGGCAATATATATATATATACACACACACACATATATATATATATATACATATGCAGACGTATACTAAATGTTCTACTATATTAGATAGTAAATCGAAAGATGTGTTCTTCAATGTCACTATATATATATATATATATATATATAGATGCTTACACATGAAATATTAGAAAAAAACCTTCTATCGATTCAAAATGAACAATCAAATTACACCGTCTAGAAAATTGCATATAGGAAGGTTAGAATTAGAATTAGAATTGGCAAGTACAGATCAAGTAAATTACAAAAATAATATAATGTATATAACAGGTAATATATATATATATATATATATACACACACACACATATATACATATATATACATACACACACATATTAAATGTTCTACTATATTATATTGTAAATCGAAAGATTTGTCCTTCAATGTATGATGAGTAAAGTTTCAGCCATTTAATTTGGGGGAGAACTTAGCTATGAAATGTTTTTCCATATTCCTTCTGAAAGAGGTGTCATTCTTCGGACGTTATATATATATATATATATATATATAATATATATATATATATATATATATATATATATATATATATATATATGTATATATATGTATTCAGGGGATCTAATGCGCTTGGCTTAGATTTCCCTTGGCGGGCTGCCCAAATCGGAGCAATCTCAAGATTAATCAGCCGAAATTGCTAAGATGATCTGGTTCTTGACTGATGACTGAGGGCTTCGAATGTCCCGTCCTGTGGTTCTTGTGTCGTCTCTTTGGTGTTTCATGTTCTTGTCCATGTCTGTAATTATTTTTACTGTTTACATATATATATATATATATATATATATATATATATATATATATATATATATATATATATATATGGTCCCACTCCCGAACTATACGGTCGTTACATTGACGACATTATCGGTGCCACATCACTCTCCCGTGAACATCTAGATTCCTTCCTCTCTTTCGTTCAATCCTTCCATCCTGCCCTCCACTTCACCTCCACTATCTCCAACACATCTGTCTCCTTCCTCGACATTTCGGTCAGCATTCTTCACTCCACTCTTACCACCTCCATTCACTACAAACACACAGACTCACACTTCTCTTCCTCCCACCCCAAACACACCAAGCTTTCCATCCCCTATTCCCAATTCCTCCGTCTACGTAGGCTCTGTAGTGACGACCATGACTTTGAGACTCAGTCTCAACGCATGACTCGCCACTTCATCTTACGTCGATACCCCCTCACCACTATCCACACCGCCCTTGCCAGAGCACGTTCCGTAGACCGTGCATCTGCTCTCTCTCCCCCCGAACCCGCCCTGTAGTCTCCCGCCTCCCTTTTCCCCTCACTTACCACCCCACGACCCTACCTCTCCAACGCACCATTCTTCGAGCTTTCGGGCATCTCCAGTCCGACCTGTCCACTTCACACCTCTTCCCTAACCGACCCCTCCCTCCTTCAAACGAGCCCATAACCTACGAGACCTTTTGGTCCACAGCTCCTTCCCTGATCCTACCTCCCAGCCTGGCTCGTTCCCCTGCTCCCGCCCACGTTGCCGCACTTGCCCTTACCTCTCCAACACCACCCTCCTCACTGGCACCCATGATCGACCCTATCGCATCATCAACTCCTTCACCTGCACCTCCAGCGATATCATCTATTGTATCTCTTGCAACACCTGTCTGTGTTCGGTTTGTCCTTGCATAGAGGCCATCCGGATTCCCGTTTGCGCCGTGAACAGGGATTAATCTTCTCTCTTCGCTCTTTTACGCCATTTGGTCTCAACTCTCCCCCCTCCTTATCTAACCTCCCATCCTATCATCTAACCTCCCCCCGACTCCTACTTCTCTTCAGTCCTTCATCTTTTCACCCCTACTCTCTTCCCCTCTCTTTCCCTCCTCCTCCCTTCTTTCCTCTTTCTTCTTCCTTCTTACCCTTCTCTCTTTCTCTCTGCTCCCTCACTCCCCTTCTCCCCCTTCTCTCCCCTTCATCTCATCTATCACCCCCATCTCACCCCCTCATCTCTCCTCCCTCCTCCTCCCCTCTCCCCTCATCTCCTCTCTCTACACTACACCATACGACATTACACATCACATCATACATACACACGTCCAGACCTTTCATACGTACATACATACTCTTTCATACACACACGCACCCTTATGTTGGGGCGAAGTCATTTGACCCTGTTATCTCCCCTACTTTCCCTCTCACGTCTGATCTCTGACTTCTGGCTGAAATCACACCACCATGTTGAATCGTTAGCTTCTGCACGCATTTTTTTTCTCTCCTTGTTTCTCTCCGTGTTTCTTTTCTGTGTATCTTTCTGTTGAAGAGCGTAGGCTCGAAACGTAAAAGACTTGTTTTATTTCTATTCCTGAGCGCCATACTAATACAATTGTTTGTTTGTACTCCACCTGCCTTCGTCTTTTGTTTATTTTCATAAAGCTTCCCGTTATATATATATATATATATATATATATATATATATATATATATATGTGTGTGTGTGTGTGTGTGGTAAGTAGCTGTGGCTGTGTGGTAAGTAGCTTGCTAACCAACCACATGGTTCCGGGTTCAATCCCACTGCGTGGCATCTTGGGCAAGTGTTTCTGCTATAGCCCCAGGCCGACCAATGCCTTGTGAGTGGATTTGGTAGACGGAAACTGAAAGAAGCCTGTCATATATATATATATATATTATATATATATATATATATGTGTGTGTGTGTGTGTGTGTGTGTGTGTGTGTGTGTGTGTGTATGTGTGTGTGTTTGTGTGTTTGTCCCCCTAGCATTGTTTGACAACCGATGCTGGTGTGTTTACGTCCCCGTCACTTAGCGGTTCGGCAAAAGAGACCGATAGAATAAGTACTGGGCTTACAAAGAATAAGTCCCGGGGTCGATTTGCTCGACTAAAGGTGGTGCTCCAGCATGGCCGCAGTCAAATGACTGAAACAAGTAAAAGAGTAAAGAGTAAAAGAGTATATATATTTATATATATATATATATATATTATATATATATTATATATATATATATATATATATATATATATATATATATATACATACATGTATAAATTTCTAGTAGTGTGATGTATAGATTCATAGAATATTGTGGCCAACAGACCTCATAGTAATCCAATGCAGAGGAATATAATGGAGAGTTTGATACAACTGAAATCATGAAGATCCGATCGATGAAATTATTTAATGAGGAGTATACAAACTATAAAATTGCCAAGAGATATGAAGAGTGCGTATATTTACTTGAACACTTTTAATTCCTAGGATTACGGCCGTTTTGCAGCCTTCTTCGTGTAACAATAATTTCAATGTATAATAAATTATGTTTCTATGGCTGCATCAATATACATGTTATGCTTTATACAATACAATTGTATATTCACAAATCAATGCAAATAAATAAAGCTAGTCCTCAGACGACCAGAACATCATGATTAAACCAACAATTCGACTATGTCTACCAATTTAATATGCTCTCTGGGCATGCCGACGCACCACCGAGGTAAGGTGTGTCGACAGTTCAGGTCTTCGAAGGTACACAGTTCTGACAAGTGATCAAACCTCTTTCATCTCTTCTCCTGGACTAGTACAATTGAGCATTGTCATTCTAGGAATGGAATATTCTGATCAATGTCAGTGACTTCTATGTCTTCGTATCCATACACATCAGTTCGTTCTTTTTGACACTTCATAACTCTACATCCAGCATTATTATTATTGAAGATGTCGTACGATATCCAGTATCGTGATGTCGACTGAGCATATTGTGCCTACCGGGTGTTTGTACTGTCTGTGAAGTGAAAATAAGGATCTTAGACGGACATTACTTTACACAATACGGACGCAGTTCCAAGTAAAGCCGACTTATGCAATACACCTAGATTGTAGGGCATTTCTAAAGATTCCATATATTGAGGCTGATTGGTATTGAACCCAATGCTCCATTGATAACGGGACAACCTTTATGTTTGACTCTCGTTGCTGCCACATCTTAGCAATCTCAATTCTCAGAGTTCAATATTCAACAATCTTTCTCTTTCTTTCATGATAATATGTTGATATCCAGTCACTGTCCCGTCGATTGTTAGGCACTCTTGTTTGCCCCTCCTAAATGTTAACATATCCGGCTTTCGGTGCACTAACACCTTGTCTGTCTGGAAGTCAAAGTCCAAGAGGATCTTTGTCTTCCCGTTTTAGTCCATTATTTTTTCCAGTGTATGTTTGTATCAAACACTCGTTACCTGGTATCCATGTTTCCAGCATATTAACCAGTGAACGTTTCGGGCTACCTTGCCGTGTCTGTTCTTGTACTCTTTCTGCGCAAGACTTTCGCAAGCACTAACAACGTGAGTCACGCTTTTGACCTTCTTCCTACATATTCTGCAGAAGTTCGTTGCACTTGTGTGATATAGATCCCTTTTTACTGGGTTGGTATTCTTGGGGAGCGATGCTTAGGCTTTCATTATTCTTTTTAAGGTCACCCTTGCTGAGCCACCTCCGTAATGCTTCCTGGTCTTTTAAATTGTTAGTTTCACGGTGGAGCTAACCATGTAATTCCATGCGGAGTAGAATTGCTACTCTCTGGTTAGTTATTCTTGATCGGAATTCCTTAACACTCTCAAGTTCGTTGCTAGTAAATCCTTTTGCATTAGCTGCATTTTGTAGCAAGTCTTGTCTGCTATTTACCAAATACTATATAATTTTTTTTCTTTATTTGTTGATGCACTCTCGTACGCCAATGAGGCCACCTCCACCTTTACACTGCAACGTGTGTACGTTCGCGTTAGGTCACAGGGTATCATGCATTGTTATCGTCTTTTGGGTAGTGTGATGGAGTTGTTCAATCTCGGCTCGTGTCCATTTCAGGATGGGTGCGCTGTAACAGACTACAGCAACAGCCCATATGTTGAGTTAAGGATCCTTGAGTTAAGTTTTGATTTTAAGAGTAATTTGAGGTGCTTCAAATGTGCAGTGATGACCTTGTCTTTCATTTCTCTGTGCAATATATTGTCCAGCTCCATGATCCCAAGTGAATTGTTGCCATCATCATCCAGGTCCTCAATTCTCTCTCCGTTTGGCTAAGCTACGCCCTTACAAACTGCTCTTTTGCCCCGTTTCAAAGTGAGCACAACACACATCGAAATACCAAATTCCATCCCTATATCCTTGCTGCACATCTATAATCTCAACCAGCCCCTCCATTTCAGGTTCTGTTTTTCAGAACAGTTTTAAATCATCCATGAAGAGAAGGCGGTTGAGACGAGGTTGATTCTTTGCATAAGACTACAGAAAGTGGGGGTCAAGGCTATAACAAATAACAAAGGGGAACAAAAGTTTCCCTGGAAGATATCTCTTTTGGTTGTTACCTCGGCTAAGTGCTGGTTGTAACGAAAACACCTGTTTTCCAACTAGACACGCTGTTCTTAATCAATGCACACACATTTTCAATTATTCTACACGTGTCAAGTGTTTCCAAAACACACGAATTCGGCAACATGTCGTAAGCCTTTTATTAATATTATTATTATTGTTGTTGTTGTTGTTGTTGTTGTCGTCGTCGTAGTCGTTGGCATTGTTTTGTAGTCTTATTTTATTACATGCTTTCACTGTATTACCGAGCGCAGCTCTGTGTGCCTTGGATATGTTCTGTGATTTGTTGTGGTGCTCTCGTTTTCACCGTATTGAAAATGTTTTGCGTGGGGTGTGTACGGTGCTATTTTCTGTATGTTATATATACTTGTAAGTTCGGGTGCATTTATGTATTTGCATGAATATTTTTTTATCATACCTAATACGCCTGCTATAACAGGAATTGTCTCTCTTTTTGGACTCTACATTCGAGTTACCACTATTTTCAGGTCTTTGTATTTCGAAAGTTTCTCCATTTCTTTCAGAGAAATGTTGTCAACTGCTGGTATTGATACATCAATTAGAAAGCATTTTTTTCTTCATGATCTCTGACAACTATATTTCTCTATCTGTGTGTATTGGCATATCCCAGAGTATGGTTGCTTTCTTGTTTTCTGTGACCTTTTTGGCGTGTGCCTATACCATCTTTTTTCTGTTGTTATTCCATAGTGTTGGCATAGCTTCCAGTAGGTTCCAACTCTGTCGTGTCTGTGAATATATTCCTTCTTAGCCAGGACAGGGCAACCAGAGATAATATGAATTATTGTTTTTTGTCCATCTCCATATGTTCTGCAGCTACTTGTTATGTTTCTTTTCATTATATGGTTTAATTTCCATCGATCAACCTTTTTAAGGTTGCAAATAATGTCGCTATCGTCCTCCTGTGGTCTTAGCTTTATTCTTACTTTTATCGTCTTCTTTTAGATCATCTATATGTCTCTTATCAAGTAAACTACCACTGCTCCTTTCCTGTGCTATGAGATTACTCTTATTAGTAAGAACTGTAGTTTCATCGTCATCTCTGCTGCTATCTTCCAAGACCCGTCTTTTGATAGCTTCGAGCTCTACCTCTGTGAATCAACATTTTTTTTCTTATTGCCCTAGCTTGATCACATAGTCTCTGTTCTGTGAGTTGAGACAATCCCTTTTCTCTCCACTGATCAACATACGTTGTTGATAAACCCTAATTTGAGCACCATTTTCATCTACCGGGTTTCTCAGGTAGTAACACTCCATGACCACAGCATTAATTTGTTTGCTCCATCTACGCCGTGTGTGGTGGTCCCTTTTTGGATATAGACAGGCTGGAGCCGGAGCAGAATCTCTGAGCCTACCGGGTGTAACACTGTCACCATCATTGGTTTCATTACCACCGTTATTCACAATATTTTGTTTTTTCATTGTCACTTATATGATGAGGTTGTGATTATCAGGTTGCGTAATTGCCAGAGTTTTTATTGTGGCACCATCACTAGATGTATCATTATTAGCCCATAAGGAGACTCTACCAGCTTCCTTTCATTAGTATTATTATTATCATCACTGATATCACTGGTATTATTGTTTTTATGTGTAGTAGTAGCAGTGGATACAGTAACAGCAACAGTTGCAGTGTTGGTGGTTGTGGCAAGGGCGATAGTTGGGCCTCAGATTCCTGTGCTATCATAATAGTAGTAGTTATAGTATTATTGTAGTATTAGTAGTATTTAGTATCAGCAGCTGTAGCATATTATTATTTTTACTTTTTTCATTATCACCATCACCACCACTAGTTGGGCAGTAGATTGGTGAATAGATCATATCGTACAGGTCTATAAATAGATTCGACAGATTGTGGAGAAGTCAGCCATAGAGACAAAAGGATCTCCGCACCCCTTTGGCTCACTACCTTGAAAAGAAGAAATTCAACCTGTTCTAGTCCATCGTTCTTTGCCTCCGTTGTTATGGTTTCGTTTCGGTTTTACAGTATTTACTTTTTGACAGAACAACTCTCATTGACATGTGTTGATGTTTCTTGCGTATTCATAATTATTATTGATGTGTGAGAGATCGAGAAGAGACAGCAATGTGCATATATATATATATATATATATATATATATATATATATATTATATATATAATTTAGAGAAAAACCTTTATTAAACAATTCAATAATGAAAGATGTTATTCACACCACATAGAGAACATATACTATAAAAACCTTATTCTAAAAAGCAATAAAGTACAATAAATACTAAATAGTAGTAAAAAGACTACGCGCGTTTCGTGGTCATATTTTCAAATAGATATTAATAATAATAGAATCAATTCGATTTAAATTTAAATCGATCTAAAATTAATTCTATTTAAAAATATATTGACTCATCATGTCTATAATAATAAATAATTAAAAATAATAACAGAAAAAAATGTACTTATCTTAACTTATACTAAATATCAAATGAATATATAAAAAATACGTGTATTAACTATAAATAATCGAAAAACATACGTCTATTAACTATAAATAATGGAAAAGAGACAACATGACCAATGGTTCCATTTTGTTCTTGACATACACGAAATGTGGGGCTACTGCCGTTCTTTAATATGTTGGTCTGGTAGTTCCTTGTAGGTAGGCATTGATCTTGGGCTGCTATGATAAACCATTCTGTTTCAGATTTTAAGCCATAGACCATTAGCCATTGATGGGCAAGGGCTTTGTCAACATCGGCATTATTCGTTCTCTTTGGGTATTTGCCATTGAGAGGTTATCTAAGAGAATATCTAAGGCAGCAGTTTTAGCACGGGTTTTCATGCGCTTAGCTTTTTCTGCGCTTGTTTCTCGTATGTCTAATTTCAGAATTTGTTGTATTTGGAATTCACTTAGATATTCCTTTGCCTGTTTTGTTACTGAGTATGATGCTTTCTTGTTTTCATATTTTGAGACAAGTTTTAACATCCAGACCTCAGAGTTTTTTTTATATAGGTGTCTAGGCCAATTGTGGCAATCTTCATTGTTATTGCCAGTTGTAAATGTCCACGCCCTCTTTTCTTGGCAGATAAAGTCGTTCTATATCTGCCTTAGGGTGGTGCATTCTATGCATTGTCAACAGTTTTTGTATTTTTCCGTCAAGATTACATATTTCAGTAATTGACCAGTTAATTATATTGAAAATCTAAGTCACGACTGGTGTGGCTAAAGCGTTGATCGCTTCGATCCTGTTTCTCGCATTCAACTCTGTCTTGAGTATTGCTCTCACCCTGCGATAAAAATTCTTTCCTGATCCTTTTCTTCATCACCGAATGCCTGATTTCGTCCCCTTCAAGTACCCCTAGGTATTTGAAGCTCTCCGCTGGATCTAACTCTTTTATGACATTCTGCTGGTCAAGGTTAACGTTATATGTTTCTGTCATTTTTCCTTTGATAAAGGTAGCTTTTGCACATTTATCGAGGCCAAATTGCAATCTGATGTCATCACTGAATTGTTTAACAATTGCTAGTAAGCCCTTGAGTTGTTGGTCATTTTTTGCAAAGAGCTTTGATTAATCATGTAAATGAGATGATTTATATTTTTATCAAACATTTTATATCCGTACTGTGCGTCGTTGAGCAATTTTGAGAGAGGTATTAAGGCTAAACAAAAGAGGAGTGGTGATAGTGAGTCACTCTGGAAAATGCCACATGAAAGTTTTACATCTCCAGCATTTAGAGATTCATTGTCACTGTTCAAAGTTAGTGTGGTTCTCTATGATCTCATAAAGACAAAAGGTTTTGCAGAGTAGGCGCCGTTTTATACATTTCCAGACATTTTTTAATCTAGCTATGTGGTAGGCTATGAAAAGCTTTTTTTATAGTCTATCCAGGCTATTGACAAGTTTTTGTGTTGTTTGTGACAATCTTCTAAGATCATCCTATTGATGAGTAACTGATTTTTAGAAACGTCCATTTTGCTCATTAGGGAATGTGCTGCTTTCTATTAAAAAACTATTGGTACATTCAGTCAGGACAGATGTTAGCTTTTTTTACATTGTTGTTAAGCAGGTTATGGGTCGATAATTTTTTGGTTCATTTGTTTCTTAATTTTTTGGAAGCAGGAATGTTAAACCATTAACTTCCCAAGAGAGCATCATACTATTATTATTATTATTATTATTATTATTATTATTATTATTATTATTATTATTATTACTATTATTATTACTATTATTATTACTATTATTATTACTATTATTAATATTATTAATATTATTATTATTATTATTATTATTATTATTATTGTTATTATTACTATTATTATTAATATTATTATTATTATTATATTATTATTATTATTATTATTATATTATTATTATTATATTATTATTATTATTTTTATTATGTACAGGGTGACATCCTACAAACAGAATGTGTTTATGATACTACACAAAGAACCAAATTTACAAAAGTAGGTAACTATTCTTTGTAAAATCATGATTTTTTAAAAATGCTATTGAACTTTCTTTTCCGCCTCACATTGCTGCTTTGAATATCTGATACTGCTTTTCGCTGACTATCTTTATAGTTATTTCATCTAAATTTGATTTCTTAATTAAAAAAAAAAATTTTTATAGGACTTCAAATCATATTACTCTAGGTCACAGTAAATGAGATATTTATATGTACACATTATATCCCACGAACTTAGGGACTTATATTAATTATTACTTGACTATATACACAAGCATCTTTCGGTACTGATACTGTTTTATCCTATGTCAAGCTTGACGGACTTACTCTAGTCAAAAACCACATTAAAGTGTTCTTTCTTTTTAATAATCTTGGAGCGTAGTTTGAGGGCAATTTAGCTATTATTTATTACATGACTAACACCCATATAGTAGACTGCTCCAGTAGGTTTGGCCCAGCGTAGAATTTGTTGTTGTTGTTGTTGTTGAACGTGTTTGATTTTGTTTGACTTAACTATGATTAAGTATACTCTAGATGTGACAAATATGTGTTTATCAGACAAACAAGACGACTACAGTTTTTCTTAAAGTACCATTTCTTTTTTCAAAACAGTACGATATGTCTGTCTTTGTATTGTTCCACTCAACCTTCGTCCTTGTAGCAAATAAATGAAAGCATCATCATCATCATTATTAATATTATTATTATTATTATTACTTTTTTTTTCTTCTTTCAAATTTGCTTCCATTTCTTGCCGAGTGTCTTCCCGACTCCTAGGGCAAAGAAACTCATAGTATACATTGGTAGGCCATTAAACCAAACTCAATAGTTCGTTCATTTTTTTTTTTTTTTTTTTTAAGTTAAATTAAAATACATGAGCAGCAACAGTTCTCACATCGACAATGCTCTTTTCAATACGTGTGATGTACCAGTTAAGACAATCTTTTGCACTTCTTGCAGGGATGGTAAGCCAGGGATCATTCTCATATAATTTTCGGTTCCCTTCTTGATCACTCCTAGTGCTCCTACGATCACTGGTATTGTAACCGCCATGAGATGCCACATTTTCTCAATTTCAATGAGTAGGTCTTTATATTTTCTGAGCTTGTCAAACTCTTTCGCTGAGATATTATGATCACAGGGGATGCTCATGTCGATCAATAAGCAAACTTTATTGTTTTGGTCTTTCACAACAATATCTGATTTATTGGCCTTGATGGTTCGGTCTGTATGTACTGGAAAGTCCCACAGAATGGTTACATTTTCTCCTTCAGTTACAGCCTCAGGGTGGTGATTATACCACTTGTCGGCAGTTTTGATATTGTAATGCCGACTTATTAGCCAGTGTAGATATTGGCCAACTCTGTCATGTCTTAATTTATACTCCACTGGAGCTAAGACTTTACATCCAGAGATTAGGTGGTCCACTGTTTCAATCATGTCGTTGCAGAATCGGCATTTTGGGTCTGCTCCATTTTTCATCACATTGGCCTGGTAGTTCCGGGTTAATAGGCTTTGATCTTGAGCAGCCAGGATGAAACCTTCGCTCTCTGCTTTTAGCCCTGAGCTCCGTAGCCACTGATGGGTTTGCTTCTGGTCAACATCAGCTTGTTTGCTGCGGGTCACATATTTGCCGTGCAGAGGTTTCTCCTCCCACCTATCAGCCAATTGCTCGTGCGCTTTTTTCGTTGCCATTATTTTCACCTTCTTTGCAACAATAATTGCCGTACTTCCCTTGGGTTGTTCTGTTTGGGTATCCTGCACGAGATCAATAGCAAATTTTTTGCTTTCCTTTATAATAGAATGAAGCTTCTTTCGTCTCTCGTGATTTTCCACGAGCTTTAGCATCCAGTCATTCGATATTTCGAGATATTTGGCCAGTCCAATTGTGGTTGTTTTGCAAGCTAGTTCAAATTGGATCAGGCCTCGACCTCCTTGGGCTCTGGGAAGGTAAAGGCGATCTACGTCTGCCTTTGGGTAGTGCATCCTATTACAACTCAGCAGCTTGCGTATTTTCCTATCTATATTCTTTACTTCACTCATATTCCAGTTCAACACATTGTAGCTATAAATAACAACTGGAACTGCTAAGGAATTTATAGCTAACACCTTGTTACGTGCATTTAGTTCAGATCCTTGTTACGTGCATTTATTATTATTATTATTATTATTATTATTATTATTATTATTATTATTATTGGCGAGTTAGCACGCCGGCCAAATTGCTTAGTGATATTTCGTCTGCCGTTACTTTCTGAGTTCAAATTCCGCCGAGGTCTACTTTGCCTTTCATCCCTTCGGGGTCGATAAATTAAGTACCAGTTACGCATTGGGGTCGATGTAATCAACTTGATCCGTTTGTTTGTCTTTGATTGTCCTCTATGTGTCTAGCCCCTTGTGGGTAGTAAAGATATAGTTATTTCGTCTGCTGTTACGTTCTGAGTTCAAATTCCGCCAAGGTCGACTTTGCCTTTCATCCATTCGGGGTCGATTAAATAAGTACCAGTTGCGCAGTGGAGTCGATATAATCGACTTAATCCATTTGTCTGTTCTTGTTTGTCCTCTCTGTGTTTAGCCCCTTGTGTGTAGTAAAGAAATAGGTATTTCGCCTGCCACTACGTTCTGAGTTCAAATTCTTCCGAGGTCGACTTTTTGTGGCAAAATTTCAAACCATAATTATAATAATTATAGGAGACGTTTGCACAGTATCCGATATTATGATGCTGTAGATTGAAGATATTGTGTGTACCGGGTCTGTCAAATTCGTCTGTCAATTCACAAGGACGTCAGACAGCTAATGTTTTACACAGTATCCGTTCAGTTCGAAGTAAAGCTGGTGTTTGCAATACACCAATGTTGCAGGGTATTTCTAAAGTGTCGAAATGTTTCAATTAGGTTGGATGGTATTGAACACAAAGCTCTAATGACAACAGGAACAACCTTTCTGTTTGACTCTCGCAGCTGCCACATCTTGGCGATTTCAATTCTCAGGTCTTTATATTTGTCAGCTTTTTTCTTTCTTTCATGATAATATATTGATATCCTGGCACTGCCTCTCTTGTTAATCTTTCCTAAAGGTTACTATATCCTGCCTTCGTTGATTTCGCACCTTGTCAGTGTGGAAGTCAAAGTCCCAGAGAATCTTTGCATTCGCAGCATTTCGTCTGTCTACGTTCTGAGTTCAAATTCCGCCGAGGTCGGCTTTGTCTTTCATCATTTCGGGATCGATAAATTAAGTATCAGTGAAACACTGGGGACGTTTAATCGACTAGTCTCCTCCTTCAAATTTTCAGACTTTGTGCTTTTAGCAGTCTTCTACCAACGTCAGAAAGGATTCCTATTGGATGAAGGAACTCATATCTAAATCAAAGTCTTCCATAGTTTTCGAATTCAACCAAACAAGGATCTTTGAATCAAAACCCGTTCTTTGTGAGACAAGAAAAAAATTTGAAAGATTGAAAATAGAATAAGGACTATTTGAAGAAAATTTGTGACCGTTTAAGAGATTAGATCGTTCATATTTTGTCTTTACTCTTTTACTCTTTTACTCTTTTACTTGTTTCAGTCATTTGACTGCGGCCATGCTGGAGCACCGCTTTTAGTCGAGCAACACGACCCCGGGACTTATTCATTTTGTAAGCCCAGTACTTACTCTATCGGTCTCTTTTTGCCGAACCGCTAAGTGACGGGGACGTAAACACACCAGCATCGGTTGTCAAGCAATGCTAGGGGAACAAACACAGACACACATACACACATACATATATATATATACATATATACGACAGGCTTCTTTCAGTTTCCGTCTACCAAATCCACTCACAAGGCATTGGTCGGCCCGGGACTATAGCAGAAGACGCCCAAGATGCCACGCAGTGGGACTGAACCCGGAACCATGTGGCTGGTAAACAAGCTACTTACCACACAGCCACTCCTGCGCCTATAAATTTAGTTTATAAATGTTTATAAATTTAGTAACAATTAGCGTAATTGTCAAATATTAAATAATTATTTTATAAATCTCTTTTATTTTCCTTACAGGGTGGTCTTGGCACTGAGGAGGAGATGTGTCTAGCATTTATACTGATTTATCCACGAACAAAATTAAAATACTGTGTCACTGATGTAGAGTATGACAGGAATATAATCAAGTATATCCATCTATCTATCTATTTATCTATCTATCTATCTGTCTGTCTGTTTGTCTGTCTGTCTACCTATGTATCTTCACACTCACATTCATACATAATTATACTTCCATACATACTTAGCCCCTCCCCCACACACATACATACCTGCACACACAAACGTGTGACTATATTTATCTTCCCATTTATCTGCTATCGATCTTTGAGTCCTCATATATATGTCTATTTGTGTATAGCTGTGTGTGTGTGTGTGTGTGTGTGTGACTCAGATTTCACTAAACTACGATCTCCTAGTAAGTGTTTCTCTTCTGGTCTTCATATTCGTTCCATATACATTGGAATGTTCATTTGTTTATGGTTATCAAATCAATTCGTTGGTGACCAATAGCATTTTGTGATATTTTTTTACGTTACTCTTCATGCTACTAGTTGACTTAAAATTTAATACGTTATTTGTACTATGTTGTGAAGTCGTCACTGGTCTCTGTTATATGTATATATATATGTGTATATATATATATATATATATATATATATATATATATATATATATATAAGAAAGGTTGTGTGCTGTCTGTCTCCTACGATTTAGATTCCTAACTACTCCCACATTTTGCGGTGCAGTTTAACCAAAACCGGGTATCTTATAGTCGTGATTCATATCGAGCCCTTCTGGGTATTAGCGCGCGTCTACGATGAGTCTACGATTTTTAAAAAATTTACCATCAAATGTACAGTTATGCAAGTTAGAAATCATGTAATCTTTAATATATATATATATATATATATATAGTTAATCCAAACAAGAAAACACAAAAAAACACAACAACACGAGGACGTGGAACAAATATAGTATTATTGGACGCTCAGGAAAGAAGGAGGGTTTAACGTTTCGAGCGGAGCTCTTCGTCGGAAACATAGGAAAAGGAAAGATCCAGAGAAGAGAAGACAGAGGAAAAAAATCGCCAACGGTACACACGAGGTCACATTTTATATATATATATATATATATATATATATATATATATATATATATAAGAGGAAAAATAAGTTCAAATAGAACATTTCAAACATTTTGATGAGTCCATAAAGAGAGAAATTAATTTCCAATAAAAATTCATCATATTCATAAAAATCAGCCGGAGCAAGTAGTAAGAATATGAAAATAACAATTGAAAAATTTCGTTATAGGTATAAAGATACCATAAACAAGTATAAAAATGGATAGATGTTAAAATCAAAATTGAATTTAATACATACGAACGTTTCAAAAGACAATTCGACTATGTATGAAAAAATAATAATAATAATAATAAAATGTAATTAAAGTTATGTATTAATAATAATTATAATTAAAGTTATGTATTGTCATTCTCATCAGTGTGTAGAATTTAAGGAAGAATAATAAAAGTCAATAAGGAAAAACAAATGAGCTAATAGGAAAAATTCAAGCAGATATTTACAGATAAGTTGTAAAATGGAAATATAAGAGAAACGAAAAAGAATGAGTATGCAAGTCTATTTTTATAAACGAACGCCGTCACTAGTGATGTCTCTTTCACTCTCTGTCTCTCTCTTTCCCTGTCACTCTCTCACTTTCTCTCACACTCTCTCTTTATCTCTCTCTTTCCCTCTCTCCCTCCCTCTCTCTTTCTCTCTTACTCCCTCCCTGTCATCCTCTCTCTCGCGTTGCCACTTCAAAGAAGTGTGACGCACACAACAGGTACCCGCAAAAACAAAATGTTAACGTATTAATATTATTGATATTAATACAGCAGGAGTGGCTGTGTGGTAAGTAGCTTGCTAACCAACCACATGGTTCCGGGTTCAGTCCCACTGCGTGGCATCTTGGGTAAGTGTCTTCTGCTATAGCCCCGGGCCGACCAATGCCTTGTGAGTGGATTTGGTAGACGGAAACTGAAAGAAGCCTGTCGTATATATGTATATATATATATGTGTATGTGTGTGTGTGTTCGTGTGTCTGTGTTTGTCCCCCTAGCATTGCTTGACAACCGATGCTGGTGTGTTTACGTCCCCGTCACTTAGCGGTTCGGCCAAAGAGGCCGATAGAATAAGTACTGGGCTTACAAAGAATAAGTTCCGGGGTCGAGTTGCTCGACTAAAGGCGGTGCTCCAGCATGGCCGCAGTCAAATGACTGAAACAAGTAAAAGAGTAAGAGTAAAAGAGAGTATACCTGTTGTTATGCTTATCGATCTAATCACAGCTTTGCTTCGTATCTAAAAACCAATCCAATTGGTCCACTCCATAAACGGCTGTCTTTTACAAAAATATTTGCAGTATAGCACAAACAGAAACGCTAACCTGAAGTATCAATTCAGTTATAAATACTAGAATATTTTGCTTGTCTATATTGATTTAATAATAATTCAAATATAGGGAAACGAAAAAAAATATTATCTATTTCAGTATGGACCCACTGCACTATAAAAATAACGAGGATGCTATTAAAAAAATGGAATTAATAGTCAACGGTTTGGAGCCTAAAACCAATTTTACACAAATATGTTCTGATAGGTCAAGTGTAAGTTGTACTTTTCTTTTTCTTCTTTTATTTTCTCTTATTGATTACAATGATATTCTGAACATTTATTAGGGCTGTCGTGAAATTTAACATTTATAAATGAAAGCTTACGGTAGTCAATTTTAAGCGCCACTTCCTATAGCTGCATGCAGTGATAACCTATTTTCCAGTTTGGAATTTAACATTTTAGTTAAGTTACTGCTTTTTTTCTCCAAACAGGATTTTTTTTATCTTCCTTTCTAAAAAAAAAACACATTTAATTTATGATGACTTTATCAAAATATTGGGTCATCCCAAAAATAATACGTTTATTTTATACTTTTAGTTATCAAAATGAAGATAAACACAATTCTTTAAAGTTCAAAATATACTCTCCTTCATTTTCTACAATGCTTTTCCATCTATCATGTTGACTTGCAAGGTCTCTCTTCAAAAATTCACTTGTCCTTGACAAAAAATACTCCTGCAGTACTCTTCTGACCTCGTCTACAGAATTCATATTTTTTCCGTCCAAATGATTTTGAAGACTGCAGAAAAGAGGATAATTAGATGGAGCAATGACCGGCGAATATGGTGGATGAAGCATCGTTTCCCATTCAAACTCTCCAACCTTTGGAATGTCAGCCTCGCTGTATGTGGCCGAGCATTATCCTGATGAATGAACACCTTTCGTCTTGAAGCCAAAGATGGTCGTTTTTCTTCTAGTAATGAATTAAGCGGCTCAAGGTGCTCGCAGTAGATCTCCTTTGTTAATTTTTGGTTTGGGTTTCAAAGTTCAAAATGGACTAAACCTTTCATACCCAACCAAACAAATAACAACACCTTACGTAGGCGAAGACCTTCTTTAGCCTGGGGTGCCTATGTTTCTCCTTTCCCTACCCATTGTCTTCGGCGCTTGATATTTCTATAGAGAACCTATTTTTCGTCACTAATCAATATTCGGTCCAAAAATGGTTCATTCGTGTGACATGACAGCAAAGAAAAGCACACGTTCACTCTCTGCGTGCGATTAGACTGGAAAGTTTGTGAGAAACTTATCTACCCAATTTTCAGATGGCACGCAGGTGTCGATGAACAGTTGAATGACCAAATCCAATATCCAATATTCTCTACTAGTTCCTTAACAGTTACGATGAAATTTTGTTCCTCCAGAGTTTGCAGGACGTCCTCGGCGAGCTTTGCAGATCTTCCAGGCCGAGGCTTGTCCTCTAGACTGTAGTTTTTGGCTCGGAATTTCTGGAACCACCGTTGACACTGGCTTACGCTTATTGTCCAATCCCCATTCACTGCATTAACATATCCTCGCACTTTCCGTTGCGGTGTTGCCTTTACTGAACTCATAAAGCAATATATGCCGAATGTGCTCCTTTGTCACTTTTATTATAGCTTTGAAAAAATAAATGCTAAAATCTTTAGAACTTGCACTAAGAATAAGCACAGGATGAAATTACTACCTGCTTTTATAGCATGTTGATACTGGTAGTTTATCCTATCCCCCTCCCACTTTTTGTTCAAATAATTTAAAAAAACACAATATTTATGGGATAACCCAATATATTGAGAAGGAAATACAGAAGGGGTTTCTATGTGGAATGTTTTTAGGGGACAGGATAATGCTTGCGATGGAAAGGGTTTAATTTGTAAATGATGAGAAATGAATATAGTTAATGTAAATTGGATCAAGCAGTTTAACGTGAAGTTTGGCACATCTCACTATATATTAGGTTGTCCCAAAAGTTCGTAAACACTTGCGAAAATTGAATTTTTACTCGCCAAGTACTAACAAAACAACAAAAATTATTCCTCAAAATAAAGACCATTATTTTCCAAGACTTTCTACGAACTTTTGGGACAACCTTATATTAATCAAAATAAATCTAAAAAGAAAGTTCGTGAATTGCACTTTACTTCATTTATTTTACAGACCTGTTTTCCTCTCTCTTCATGGTGTTGAATAGGTTTTGTTTTCGATTCTATTTTAAGCCTTGTATATTTCTTCTCATCAAATTATGTTGACCTGATCTATTCTAATTCACAGTAAAATATTTACTAAAATAAAATTCTTTACCAAAATATGGAATCCTAAATTTTGTTTGATATATAACGTTTTAAAAAATTGCACGAACAGATTGATATTCCAGAATTTAATGATCGATATATACTGTCTTCATAGAGTGTTAAATTTAAGAATCGACCATTCCCAGTAATTAAATCTGATGGTCCGTTAACTATACTACCGCCGTCAATTCCACAACCGTATTTAAGTTTAGACAATAAGATATTTGTATACGGTTCTCATTTGAAGCAGTCAGACAATCTATTGATCAAAAGTGAATGCATTATGTCACTTTCGTTCAGTTTTTTTTATATATTTACTTCCGTTACCATACAACTAATCAGGACACAATCGTAAATTTAGTTTTTATCTAACGTTTTTTCTTATTCCAGAGATGTTAGTTAGTTAGTTAATTATTTGGCTCAAAAAGCAAAAAGCAAGGCCATGTAGGGGGACATGGAGTTATGTACAGGATGGTGTTCATGTAAAAAGTTCGGTATCTTGACTATCTCGTCCGGCAGCTTATTCCACGGATCCGCAACCCGGACGGAAAAGGGAACTGATTATATAATAATACGAAAATCCTTTCTAGTGAGAGGCACAACATCTAGAATTTTGGGGGAGAAATTTAGTCGGTCACATCGACCAGAGTGCTTAAATGGTCCTTATTTCGTCCATCCCGAAATAATTATTACCTTATTATTTTTAAATGTTGAATTAAAATGGGAGTTGCCTTTATAATTTATAATAATTTTTAGGTTTATGAAATTGAAATTGATTTTAGAGGGGTTAGAGAATTTATCATTATCTTTTATTTTAATATTTATTTGATAATATATCAAGGGTTTTAATTTTTTTAAAGATTTTGGACGAGTGGTTTAATAATATTGTAAAGTTACAAGTCGGTGATTTTTTCTTCTTTTGTTTTAGTATTATGTTTTGTGGTGGTTATTATAATTTTTTGTGGAGAATTTAATAATATTTTATTTGTTTTTTGAAATTTCGTTAATTCTTATTTTGTTATTAATATTAAGTTGAGTTTATCAGCCTGAACGATTACAAGCTTGTATTATATAATATCATATACAATTAGAATTTCTTTGACTTTATTGTGTTTATTATTATTAGGTTATCGAGAGGGATCTTACAGAATGAGTATTATTAATTGTTTATTTTTGGGTAACGTTAATTGATATGGGATTTTTGGTTTGTTATTGGCTTTTTTAGTAAAATTACCTATTTATTCTTTTCATTTGTGATTGCCTAAAACTCATGTAGAGGCTCCTGTTTCGGGTCAGTAAATTTGGCTAGTATTATTGAAGTTATGGGGTTATGGGGTTATGGGGTTATGCGATTTATGGGTTTATTTAAGCTTTTAGGTAGAAATCATATAGTTATGTTGACTGTTATTTGTTTATGAGGAGGTTTCTTGACTTTTATTATTTGTGTCGATCAGAGTGATATGAAGAGTTTAATTGCTTATTCTTCTATTGGTCATATATGGGTGATATTAGCAGGTAAGGTTAGAGGATTTCTTGTTGATTGGGAAGGAGCTATTTTAATAATAATTTGTCACGGGTTGTGTTCATCGGGTTTATTTTGTCTAGGTAATTTAATCTATGTGAAAATTGACAGTCGAAGGTTGTTTTTGTGTGGAAGTATAATTAATTATCATCCTATGATCAGATTATTAATATTTTTGATATGAATTTGTAATTTAGTGATTTAATTAGTAGTTATATTATGTATTTATATATATATATATATATATATATATATATATATATATTTGTTGTAGTGATGTTATTTGTGGGGGCGGGGTTATATAATGTAATTTTCTATGTTAAAGTTGATCATAGCCAGACAATGAGTTTTATAAAAGTACTCAGAGTTAATAAAAGAAAGGAAAATTTATTATTATTGTTACATATTATTCCTTTATTGATATTTATTTTAGATATTAGTTATATTAGAGGGATTCATTAAAAAATTTTTTAAATTACTTTATGGAAAAATGCTAGGTTGTGAGCTTAGAGGAAAAGTTTATTTATTTTACTACGAATAAATTGAAATTAGAGATTTTTTAGTATTTTGTTAATGTCGGTTTCTTTTTTGTTTTAGCTATTTTATTTAAATATTTGATTTTGAATAATTGTTGTGTTATTTCATGGGAAATTTTTTATTGCTATAAGATTGCTTGTTGAGTTAGATATTCTATGTGACTGGATAAGTTGTAGTTTTAGAAGATTAGATTGCTTGATTTCTAGATCGGTATGTGTTTTTAGTATTAGATGTATAGAGGGAGATTTTAATGTGAAATGGTTTATGATAGTGTTAATGTTTTTTGTTTTGTCCATAATTTAAAAAAAATTTTATTCATAGATTCGTTAGTTTGATTTGGGGATGAGATGGATTAGGATTAATATCATTTTGTTTAGATATTTACTATCAGAATAATAAATCATTGAATGCAGGTATACTAACGGTGTTAATAAATCGGGTTGGAAATTGTTTTATTTTAGCTGTTAGGACGCTGAAATTATTTATGTATTTGATATTTTTGGTTTTTTGATATTTGCATAGATTTTGTAGTTATTGCTGGAATAACTAAAAGAGCTCAGATTCTATTTAAAAGTTGATTACCTGCTGCAATAGCAGCACCTACTCCCGTTTCAACTTTAGTTCATTCTTCTACTTTGGTTACAGCAGGAGTGTTTTTATTAGTTCAGTTTTACAATTGTTTAGTTTAAGTAACTTATTTTTGTTGTCTCATAGTATTTATTTCTATTATAATTACTTTTATGTCAGTGATTTGTGCTATTTATGAGTATGATATTTAAAAAAAATATTGCTTTATCAACTTTAAGTCAGTTGGGGATAATGATGATGTGTTTAGGAATAGAAATGCATGTATTAGCTTTATTTCATTTATATACGCATGCTGTATTTAAAGCTTTGTTATTTTTGTGTGGTTAGAATATTATTCGTTGTTATTGTGGAATACAAGATATTGGAGATGTTAAAGGAGTAAGATATAATTTACCTTTTTCTAGAATTATTCTTAAAATTTCAAATATAGTGTTATGTGGATTTCCTTTTTTGGCTGGATTTTATTCAAAAGATATAATTATTGAAGTTTTGTTAAGTAGGGATATGAATATACTGATTGGTAGATTTGGGATGTTTGGAGTGTGTTTAACTATGCTATATTCTATACGTATATCTATTTATGTGGTATGGGGGGACTTAAAAAGTGTGGTTTATGAGAATATAAAAGATGATGATTTATGTGTTATGCCGATAGTAATTTTGTGTATTGGTACTTTGTTTGGGAGTTTTATGTTGCAGAGAGTAGTTCTTTGTTTCAATGAAGTAATTATTTTACCTTTATTATATAGAATGTTAGTTGTGTTGTTGTTGATGTTTTCTATATTATTATCTTTTAGATTATGAAATGAAAAAAATGAGTAAAATTAAATATAAATATATCGGTGTAATACGAAAATATGATTTATGTCTGTTTATATTAATGATGAAGAACATTACTAATATAAATTTAAAGTTAGTAGTTATAGGCTGGTTAGAGATGTTAGGGGGTTAGGGAATGTTTATAATGATTAAGAAGATAATATATAAAATGGAATGATGAATAGTTGTTTCGTTTAATGTTAATATAGTTGTTATTATTATCTTTATCTTTATAATTTACTTAAATAGCTTAAATAGTAGAGCATGACGTTGAAGGTGTTAAGGTGGTAAAATATATATTTAAGTGAGTAAGTATAAAAGTTAGATTTTATCACGTGATGATTATCAGAATATAGAATAACTAATAAAGAAAAGATATAACCTTGAATAATAGCAATACCAATTTCGAAAATGAAATAACCAATTTGAATTAATAAAGCGATTGATGTTGTAATAATAGAGGTATTAATTAATGAAAATGACAGAAATTTAATATAATTTTGGATTATTGACAGAAATAGGTGGACTTTGGAGGATACATCGATAAAATAGATAATTTAAAAATTAATGTGTTGTAATTAATAAATTGAATATTGGGATCTCTGGTTGTTGTTTCTTATACTTAGTTGTAACTAAGGATATTAATTAATTAATTTTTTTGGTATGTATATGATATATAAATATTATTTAAATATCACAAATAATAACTTAATGGTATTTATATTTATATATATTTGAGTATAAATAAGTTGTTTAATTTTATTGATGATTGATTAATAACGATTGTGGAACTTATGTTATTTAAGAATATTTATGGTTATATATGTTATTATTATTATTATTATTAATTTATATCTATTTATATTTATTTCTTTATTTAATATTATGTAAGATGTGTATAATATATTAAATATATTATATAAAGTGTATATATTATATAAGATGTATATATTATATAAAATGTACAGATTATATCGAATGTATATATTATATCATTTTTTGTGGTGTATATTGCACGAAAAATTTCCAATTTTTTAGGAATAATATGGATGGTTAAGATTATCAAAATAATGTAATTTTATTGGTGTAAGAAGTATGGGTGTACTTTTTATACTTTTTATACATAATTTAGAATTATGTTATCCTAAATTTTGTTTGATAAATAACGTTTTAAAAAATTGCACGAACAGACTGATGTTCCAGAATTTAATTATCGATATATACTGTCTTCGTAGCGTGTGAAATATAAGAATCGACCATTCCCAGTAATTAAATCTGATGATCTGTCAACTATACAGCCGACTACAACCGAAGAGGTAAGTTTTTAAGTTTACACAATAAAATAGTTTGTATACGGTTCTCGTTTAAAATGGTCAGACAAACTATTGACCAAAGGTGAATGCTTCATGTCACTATCGTTCAGTTTTTATACATATTTACTTCCGTTACCATATAACTAATCAGGACACAATCGTAAATTTAGTTTTCATTTAATCTCTTTTCATATTCCACAGATGAAACTGATTATATGATAATACAAAAATCCTTTCTAGTGAGAGGCACAATATCTGGAATTTTGGGGGAGAGGGTCAGTCGGTTACATCGGCCATAGTACTTAAATGGTCCTTATTTCGTCGATCTCGAAAGAATACATCGTAAACTGGATCTACAAAAGAATATAACAAGGCAACCAAACTTTGAGATATGACGATACTCACAAATATGGAAATTTAGGTTATTCGATCGGGTATTTTTGTGTAGGATACGAAGAAACGAAGTACTTCATAGTCGAAGTATTAATTCAAATATACTATAGCGGATCATCAAAAGAAATGGAGAGAATTTTTAAATATTGTAGAAAGAGCCATACCCAGAACATGAAAAGTGGAAATTGAAACGTTACCTATAATGACAGGTGCCTTGAGAATAGTTAATTAAAGTTGCGAAATTAAGGAAGTGGATTCAATTACTTGATGACTTCTGCTGTGTATGTTCGAAATAATTTCTGCTGCACTAATTCATGCAATGGAATTATGAACCATTGTATTCTCACGAATTCTTGTCGGATTATTTATTTTAGCTATTATCAACTTTATCATTCAGTTAACTATAAGTTATTGTAACAAATTAGCAGTTACAAAATATTACACACCATTTTAAACAAAAAAGTCAGAAGAGAGTTAACATTGCTTATGGCATTTTATATCTTCATAGACTGGTGAAATCGATATTGCTTATGCTCAGCTTGGTAATCTAACCCAATGTGCATAGAAAATAGGATTCTAGTAGAGTGAATTTTGGAGAGGCAAGATAGCAAGAAGTTCGGATACTCCGTGGTTTAAATACCGTGAGAATAACTTAAGAAGGAAATTAGGTGAGACGAGTCAACGAGTCTGTGAGAATATGCAACCAGCTAGTTAGGAAGAATAGTGACTATTGTAGAATCTATAGAAGAGACAGAGAGTACCAATCTATCTATGAGCTAATTGTTGAAGTATGTTAGTGATGGATGCTTCGCTACTTAGTTGAGTGACCCGTTGTGTTTGGTGTTGGAGGTTCGTGTGTGTTTTGTTTGCACGTGTGCATGCGTGCGTGTGTGAGTACGTCTGTTTAGTTTGCCTGTATGTCTGTCTGTCTAACATGGTGTAGTAGTAGTACCGTACACCATTTTTTCGGTGACTCAAAGTTTAGAAAACTGAAAGGTAAAATGTCAGAGCTTCATTTTAATTCTAAAACTAAAATTTTAAGATCTTCTCAAAATAAATTCGTTTTATTCAATTTAATTTCCTTTTTTTTCCTCGTATTTTCTAGAATTCAGCTGCGAAATTCTGTGTGACGACCGGAATAATTTTCATTTTCATTTCTTATTGGTTAATTTAACACTTGTCAGACCTCAGACCATATTAATATAATAACTATTCTTACAAATAGGAAAAACAATCCTTAATGTATAGCTGAGGAAAATCTTCGATGAATATTTTCGTAGATATTAACAAACATTAAATCTATACGAATACATACATATTTATGTGTGTATGTGTGCGCGCGCTTATATAAACATTTTAAAGTTAATTTCATATACCATTAGTCAAATTGTTTATACGATTTTAGTTTTCGATATTTCATAAGATTATCCGTAAAATTCTATAAGCTTCATTTTTCATAACGAGTTAAAACTTCATTTTCCACAATGAATTAAAATTCAGTGTTACTTGCTTACAAAGGATATATCCAGGATGTAATATTTCTGCATAATAAAATTTTTCAATTTCTGCGTAATAAAATTTTTGTATAAAGATTTCTGCGTAATAAAATTTTTCAATTAATATATTTTTCTGCACAATAAAATTTTTCAGTAAATAAACTTTTCTCTTCAATCTGTAAACAGAAATAGTTTTAGAAATAATTTTGTTTTACCTATTTTGTTTAACTTGTTCTATTTATTATCGACTAGAATAGATTGATATCGACCAGATTGACTGTGATCCGACTCATTACTCTAGATGATACTATCGACTCATCACTCTGGATGGTACTTCCAGTAATTAAGTAATACAAACTCTACAAAACTCAGTATCCAAGTCTATGATACTGGCAAGCATGATCAATTGTAAACTATCAAATGGACAGCAAAAAAGTTTAAATTTAAAATTTCTTATTGTTTCGAAAACATGTGAAAACTGGAAAACCAAACTTAGAATTATAATTCAGCAAATTTCAGCTTCTAATAGTAGCAATAATAAGTATTTCTTATTTTGGGACCAGAGAAACATTTTTGAAGAAAGGAGAAGTCGAGTGCATCTTACCCATATCCAGCTAGTTCTTATTTTATTGTCCCCGAAAGGATGAAAGACACGGTTGACGTAGCTGACATTAGAAACATCGAAAGAAATACCACCAAATATTGGTCCCGGTACACTAACGATTGTATCAACTAGCTGATTAAGAACTAACTTGTAAAAGATAAATTTCAATGTTATTACGACCTTACTTTAAATCTGACAATTGTAGTGGAAAATAAAAGTATTTCCCTTACAAACGGCAAAATGTTGCTGACTGAAAATTTTTGTAAAATAGGGAACCCATCTCAAAGCAAATTGTTTCAAGTGCTAATATTGCATTTAATAAATCAAGATACGTTTGTAGCAGAAGTAACTCTTCTATAGTCTGAAGGCGTTAGTAGATCTCTTGTCATTTTTATCATCTTTCCCTACCTTCTTCAGTCGTCTGCACAAAATACGTCAATATTTGGTCTGTTTCCACCGTCAAAGTCTTGTCTATTACGAAGACGATGAACATACGTAAACTATCATTCATCTTCTTAATTTTATTCTCAGTTATTCCCCACGTTAAACACGAGCAAAAGAGAAGAAATAGACAAAGTTACGCAACCTACTTTTACATGAATATTAATGGGAAGACTTAAAAGTAGATTGGCAATCCCACGTATATATATATATTTCTTTCTCTCCCCCCCTCCTTAGCTTATTCTCTTTCTCGTTGCTCACATGTGAATATCGTCCATCTTTCTTTTCCTCGCGTGATCATCTTTCTTTTCTTTCAACACTGTCCTAAGGAGCAGACATATTCTATCTTTCTCTTTTCAAAGAAAATATTTCTCCAGCGTTCGCTATTTTACCCTCATTCTAGTCAAACGACCCTCCATATTTGCTTTCGTTCGGTGTCCTTGTATGTCTCCACTGTCCTGTTTTGTTCACAACTTTAACCCTCGAAGACTTATATTGTCGTTCAATACTCGAAATGAGGAGTTGATAGACAGCCGACAACTGATGAAGGGTGGTTCTTTGTGTTACTTGTCCTGTTTTCCATTTGTTTCTCTCGTTGTTTGCGTATTGAACTCTTTTGTTTGCGTTCATGGGTCAGTTCCTTCCCCTGTCAGTATATGTATATATTTGCGCTTTTCTTACAGCATTAAGAGTATTTTAACTCTTATTTCTAACAATGTAGGTTCTTTGGCACCCTAAGTCACACTAAGTGGGAACGGAATTTTTCCTTTATGGTTGCATCTGGCTGTTTATATAAATATATAATTCGGAGTTGAAATGTGGCTTTTTATCACATTTGAAGATATAGAGCGGATCCCCTACCAGACTGAGGTTAAAGAGGAGAAAACGTTGAATGTGGTGGTGTAGGGACGGAGACCGAACTGCTATATACGCGGGGTGAGGGGTCATATGAAGACTTAGTGCTCCGTATTTGAATTCTCGCATAGCGAGAAGGTGTCGGAGAAGGAGCAAGAGAAAGAGCAGACGGAGGAGAGATTACAAACAATGGAAGATAAAATTGAGGAGGATTGTACCCAGGAAGTTAAAGATAAGAAAAAGAGTGAGGTGAAAGAAACAAAAGAGGAGAGTGACGGGTTTTTCAGCTCCAAAAGAAGGAAGAAATCTAAGGGAAGAGAGCATTCGGCAGAACGCAAGAAAGGTAAGGAAAGACTTGAAGTCAAAAATATGCAAGAGTCAGGGGAAAAGACAATAAAAGAACTAGGCAAATATAAGGGTGTCTTGGTAGCGTATGAGTAGAGTGTGGATGCTGAAAGAAAAATTGCGAAATGGAAGGGACTGATGAGAGTGAAGCTGTCAGAGTGAACAGTTTTGATGCAGATGATGGAGGTATTATGATACCTGACGAAAGGTATGAGAGATTCATCGATGGATATTTTTGGACATATGAAAATGATACAATGGTTTTGCTTGTATGAGATTCCAATTTCTGTAGTTGAATGCGACGGGATGAAAAGAATGGAGATACCAAAGTAAAAGAACTTTTAATTTGAAAAAAGGAAAAACTGGAAAAAAAAATAATATTCTAATGTAAAAAAAGACTGTCAAAAAATATATATATGTACACATTTTTATGAAAAAGAGAAAAACTGTGTAATGTAACCATACGACTTCAGGGGTCGAGTGAGCATTGCACCTCATTTTCATTCTTTCATATTATCATTCGTTTCTTTTATTTTTTCTACTTATTTCATCTCCTTTTTCTAACTTTTAGTTCCCCGAGTTTATGTTCGTTGCGTTTGTATTGTCTTTATGTTTTGTATTTGTCGAGGAGCTTCTATGTGCAACCGTTTATAGGTAATAAAAAATTAGTTTATATGAATATATATATATATATATATATATCCCGAACACCCAAAAATACTGGGACAGAACTGGAAAGCCTAGTCCAGTCAATGCGGATTTACCCCAACGTTATTAATATGGAGTTTAAACTTTCAAAACATGCCACGATGGTGATGAGACGAGAAAGCTTGCCAGGATAGAAGGTACTTGGTTGCCAATTGGTGAAATGATGAAGGCAACTCAACCTCATTTAATCTATGGGAAGATTTGAGGTAGGTGGAATCAAACACAACGACTTGAAGTAAAAGTCATAAAGAGTACCTGCGACGAGTGAGAAAACTATTGGCTTCAAAGGTGAATGCCAAAAACATAATTTCGGTAATAAACTAGAGCTCAGTCGCGGTAGTTCGGTATGGCGCCGGAATCCTGAATTGGACAGAGGAGAAGCTAAAGGAGATGAACTTGAAGTCAAGAAAGCTCCTAACGATGCATAGAGCCCATCATCCACATGCAGATCGCCAATGCATGAAGCCCATTATCCACAATACTGATCGCCTATACATGAAGGGAGCAAATGGATGAAGGGGATAGATAAGTGTGGAAGACTTCATGCGTATCGAACTCGAGAGCTTAATGCGATAACTTGCCCAGAGTAAGGAAACGATACTAGTGATTGTTAGAAACGAGGGTGTATTAATAGCAAAGAAAAAAGGGAAAACAAAAGAAATACAAAAAGGACATGTAGAAGAATAACGCAAGAAGAGACTACATAATCAATTCCATGTAGACACAACAGGAGTTTCTTGGGAAAATAGGTGGGATAGATGATGATGAAAGGAACCCCATAATAAAAAGAGACCGAGAGAGCACTATATTGGCAGAACAAGACCA
>NC_043004.1:101694278-101786778 GCF_006345805.1 Octopus sinensis | reverse complement strand
GTATGTTAAATGAATCACCGAACATTACGTACATTATATTCACATGCATTTAATTTCTATCACTCAAGGATACATCTGCGTAAACCTTGTATACTCTCATGTGTGAGGAAATGGAAATTTTTTGGTATCATCTATTCTCCATTACACGTGTTTCATTTGCTAATGGGATTTACAAAGATTAACATGTTCTATAAACTTGTAAGGAATTTCTTATCAAAATTCGTCTGACACAGGAAATATTTTATTATACAAAAATGCATTATATCACAGAAATGAATTTAAGATGCATTTATAATACAAAAATGAATTATTATAATACAAAAATGCAATTATAATATAAAAATGCATTTAATAATACAAAAATGCGTTTAAAAAGGTGTATTTTATAATTACAAAATTCACGAGTATTCAAATATAGCGCTTTTATTTGGATACTCATTAGGAACTTCACAAATATCCCTAGTGAAGGAAAGAGAAACACAGATATACACACATACGTGTGTAGGCACAGACACACATATATCTCGAGCACATAGATATACAGTATATATACCTAACTACACAAACACACATATATCTATACATTTTTTCTGCTAGTGGCCTAGCATCTATACAAAGTCAATAGACATTTTTTAACTCCAGGAGGAGTTTTCTCTAGCTGGTAATCGATGTAATCTGCACCCGATATATTCTGCAAGTAAGGAAGCGAACACCTACCACCTAGCAACAGTGACAGACCATCCTCATTTGTAGTCACTCGTCCGCTAGAGATAGCAATAGTCTGCTTCAGCACGCACTAGAACGTTAAAAAAGGTAGTAATATCAGTTCCTATGGAACAACCATATTGAAGTGGCAATAAACATTACGTCTCAGTATAGTTACTGGTTACTACTTATTTTTCTATATATTTCGGAGCTGGAGCAGATTACTGCTATCTTTAGCGGATGGGTGTCCACCATTGAGGATGAGCAGAAATAGCTAGAAAGTGTTCACTCTGGTAATCCGGTCTTTGTCGCTAGAAGATGGTAGGGGTTCGCTCCCCTGCTTGCAATATATATAGGGTGAAGATTGCATCAATAACCTGCTGGAGAAGGCTCCTCCTGAGCTTAAAACGATAGTAACATCCATATTGAAGTGACGCTGAGTATTACTTCTCAGTATAGTTACTACTTTCATCTCTTGTAGAAATTTTTTAACTTTTTTAATTTGCTTAATGCCGACATTGTTATCTGTATACGTTAGCATACTGTTTCAGATGAAAGAACAAATAAGAAAGTATTCGGAACTAATGATAAATATGCAGGTACTATCCGTAAAATTAGATTATATTGGAGACTTTGATTATATAATTAGTTGTGTTAGTGCCAATGTCGAAAAACTGGATTTCGCAAAAACTAGGAAGCACAACACTAATTAGAAATTCTAATGATAATTCTAGGGAATGGCGAGCACATTAATATTACAGTGAGATGTTTAATGTAAAGAAGGGTGAGAAAGATAAATGAAGCATGAAATATAAAACGATCATACGTCATAAATGAAGAAACTGTCAGAAATTTCCAGGATAGGAATTGCAAGACGGTTTGAGAAAGAAACTGTCAGCCATGCCGCGAATGCAGTGAAACGAATGCCTGTTCATACGGAGACCAGCCATGTTGTTTGTAGTATTCTGATGATCAATGTTAGACAACATATCCCCCGTTTTAACAAGACCATGAGACATCTTGGTTACCTCTATCGAAATTCTTTCTGTTGCAAGCATTGGGTCCAGTTTTTCAGTTTCAGGATACCCCCCTCCTCCATTCACCGGTGTCGGTGACCTTGTGAAGCGCAATGGCCACTGCCCTGTTTCGTAAATAAAAGGATACAAAACAATTCATTAAGTTGATTTAAGTGTCTGAGACAGTAGGGAGTAGAATGAGCTAAGTCTGGGGAGTGTAGCGTATAATTCTGAATATTATAAATATCATATGTGAGCGTTCTCTTTGCAAAATACCAATAGACTACGGGCTTATGTAAATTATACAGTGTGTTAAATAGCATGTCCATCAGCTGAGATTATCCAAGTACTTGATGAACAAAAATCCTTTAAAAGTATCTACGAGGGGCGTTCAATAAGTAATGCCCCTGACCCACTTGCAGTTGTTTGATCTAGCTGCATGTGCACTTATTTATACCTCTATAGATTAAGTGGCGAATTACAGCTCTGAGCTAATTGTGGTTTCTGATTTACAGGTGTTTGAACTGAGTCAAGTGTGAAATGGAGCCTGTTGAGTGTCGAGCAGTGATCTGGTTTTTGTATTTGAAAGGACGCACACCACGGGAGACTTTTGATGAAATGAAAGTAACTTATGGTGATGATGCCCCATCATATGACCTTGTAAAACGCTGGCATTGTGAAATCAAACATGGTCGGAACTCTGTGGAAACAGCTCCCAGATCTGGTCGCCCCCTTCTGCCGTTGATGAGACGTCTGTCCGTCAAGTTGAGGCTGCCATTTTGGAAGATCAACGCATAACTATTCGCCAAATAGCCCATAAGGTCAAGATTAGTACCGGGTCTGTGGAAACTATCATTCATGACCATTTGCATATGCAAAAGGTGTCTGCCAGATGGATTTCCAGGTTGCTCACACCTTTCCAGAAGCAAGAACGCGTTGAGTGCTCGAGGATGAATTTGGAGATGTGCCAAGAAGATGAGTCAAAATTTTTCAAAAGACTGATCGCACAGGATAAAACATGGGTCCATCACTATGATCCATAGACCAAAGCTCAGTCAATGCAGTGAAAGCACCGTGGCTCACCTCCTCCAAAGAAGGCAAGGGTGCAGCCCTCCGCTGACAAGGTTATGCTCACAGTCTTCTGGGACCAGGACGGAGTAGTGATGACAGATTTCCTGGCAAAGGGTACCACAATTACAGGAGCCTATTATGCTTCACTTTTGAGGAAATTAAGAGAAGCTATCAAAATCAAGAGGCGGAGCAAGATCAGCAAAGGCATCCTCCTCCTGCAGGACAACGCTCCGGTCCACAACTCGCGTGTCGCCAGATCAGAAGCACAGGCGTGCAGCTATGAACTCCTCCCCTTGCACCCTCTGATTTTCACCTCTTCCCAGCCATGAAGTTGATTTTGAAAGGAAAGCGTTTCCCAGATGATGCAGCCTTGATTTCTGAAGTCACGACGTGGTTGGAGGACCAAGCTGGGGTCTTCTACAAAAACGGTCTCCAGAGCTGTATCAAACGATGGGAGAAATGCATAACTCTGGGTAGTTCCTATGTAGGAAAAGACTAATAACTGTGCCAAATGTCGTTGCTCTACTGCTATGGGAAGTGGGTCAGAGGCATTACTTATTGAACGCCCCTCGTAAGTACTAAAAACAGAAGACAACTCCTAGAAGATATAAATCAATGTCCTTCTCATACAGAACGCTTCTCTCTGATTATACAATAGCATTTGTGTTTTATGTGTGTTAATGACTTTGTAAGTGTATTTTGCAGTTCTAAAGTTATTGTGTGCATATGCAATAGCAAAAGTATATGTCGGCGGTGTCTGCCTAGTGTCTAATTTTAGATTATACACCTTCATTGGAATTATGTGAGTATAAACCTTCCTTAAAAAATCACGTGATTATATACCTTCCTTAATGAATCATGTGATAACGCAGGTGATTACATCAAATGCAAATCACGCAGAAAAGTATTTCGGGTGCCTAATTCATTTCTCTTATAGGCATTGAATCAAAGTAGTGGTTGTAAATCTACTGAAAATTTCCTTTGACAAACTCAGAAGCCAACACTGATAACAATGTATTTTCTGGCATTCGTGCTCTCTTGCTTTGGTTCCAGTGTTTTGGCGGATGATTATTCCCGTTCTCTTTATCTGGACCCCAACAAAACTTATCACCTTTCATGGAAATTCAATAAATCTCACATTGAATTCCATACTGAAGTTAAAACACTCGGTTATGTGATGCTAGGCTTGTCAACGGACGGTAACTTGAAAAACGCCGATGTCTTCTTTGCGGGAGTTTCTAACGGACAACCTTATTCATCTGTAAGTCAAATAGTTTTACAAAAAATACAGTTTTGCTCGTTTGCTTCATTACAAATGCATTAACCTAATTTTGATAGTTTTTTTTTTATTACGCAGTTAACCAAACCCAAACAAACAACACAAATTACACTCTACATAGTCCTCACTGAAATTTTAATGCTAAAATAACACAAAATACAACAAAACACACCCCTCAAAACAAAACAGACCTTGTATATATACACAATTCAATATCGATTAAAGATAATGTTGCACACTCGCCTCAAACGATTGAAAATAATAATGATGATGATGATGATGATGATGATGATGATGATGATGATGATGATGATGATGATGATGAGGATGAGGATGATGATGATGATGATGCTGATGATGATGATGTTGATCATTTTACAGACACCTTAGTGACAGTTGCCAACAATAGTTTATGGCTGTACTTTTGTAGATTTTGAGAAGTCCATGAAAGTTACTGGTTTTGTAATCAAATCTAGTCAAGTTATCTCTCTCCTTTTCTGTTAAATCTTGTTGGCACTGGTGAATAAGGGTAGAAAGTTTTGTCATTATCTTGGATTAACGGTAGCTGTTAAATTTTTCGTAAAAGGTATTGTCCTGAAAGAAGATTAAGGTAGTGTTTATGTATTATTCTGAGTCCATAATTACTAAAACACTCGTTTTATCGGCTTCTTGTATAATTATGTTATGATCCCCCTTGTGATCATTAATGATTTCCCATTCTTGTTTCTAAAATTTTGAGGTGAGAGTAAATTATAGGGATAATTGGATACCAAATCACAAAAGTTATCCAGAGTTTGATCTTCCTTTTATCGGACAGTAGTTACTTTTATGATGAGGTATTGAGTAATCATTAGAATTCTTGAATATCATTTTGTATATCCTTTAGGTCCGATCTTTGTAGTGTTCGGGTGAATTTCAGTCCTTTTGCGAGAATTTCGATTTGTTGGTTTGAAAGGGTTTTATGTGAGAGATTTATCACCTTCGGGATCTCACATTTGGTTAGTGCTATCGAGTGTCCCCGTTTTGAACTAGTTTGCCTAAAAAATTGTTTATTGGGTATTGATATAAGGAATTAGTGTTCTTATTGACTGCCCTTCCGTTGACCCCTGGTCTATTGTGAGTTCTCCGTTGAGGTCGGTTCTGTGTGTGGTTGTCATAATGGTTATATTTTGTGGTTTGGATGAGGTGGTCATTTGGAAGATATGTCTCGAGCAGGAGAAGTTCCTACTTCTTCTTTGGTCATTTTCCAAGTCTTCATTATGTGGAATGTATCTCAGATGGGAGGAGTCCTTATTTTCCTTATAGTTCCGCCCGAAAGATTGATTCACGAAGAAATTACATCAGAGATGTGGAGGGTTCTTTGGGTGTATCATTGAGTGGGTGTGTTTTGTCTTGTGGTGAAGAGTACATTGAAATTTCCCATGTTGTGTCTTTGAGAGGGTATCGGCTATTCTTGGTTCTGAGTGGGTATATATATATATATATATATATATATATATATTATTAGTGAAACCCCCGTCGTCAAAACACGTGTTTTGTTTTGACGACGGGGGGTTTCTTTGACAAGGCATGATTAGACGAACACACGCACACATAAAATATTTTTCTGCCGCCTGACGGATTTTACAGCAGTGACCTTTGTGTAGGGCTGTTTACCAACTGACGGCCGCGCGATCAAACGCACATACGAACACATAAAATATTTTCTACCCCCTGACGGATTTCTCAGCAGTGACCAGAGTGTAGCGCTTCTTACCAACTTGCGGCCGCGCATATATAGAACAGTACACACACACATGTTTCTAAGTAGATTTTGTCTCGCCCCATATAATACACCTAATATTCTTTAAATAGTCAGAACTTTAGTCTCGATCACAAAGAACATCTAAGCACCCCGTGCTCTCACCCACCGGAATGACCGCTGCCTGACCTGTTAAAATCTTCAACGCACCCACCACCCGTTTTCAACATACATTGAAAAACAGTTTGGCCATGGGCTCTTAGGAGCCTCGTTCGATTTGTTTTGCTCCGCCTCTGTTCTGTTTTTGTTTTTTCCAACGGATTTCCTATTTCTTCCTGAAGAGAAAGACACAATATGGTCTCCTTATTCAATCGGAATTTGGTAAATTGTGGCTTTCGAAACACGTGTAGAATGCAATAAAACGATTTCTGTTCAATCTTCGTTCAACTCCATTTCTTCAATTCACTAATAATATTAAAATTCAATTATCCGCACCAACGCATGGTTGCAACACCATATGGTTGTACCTCCAACCGTGCTGTCTTCTGGTGTGATTTTTGCTACCAAGGTATCGGTTAAACTTTTGATTAATCTGCAACAAGATTATTCATCTTTCTATTTCACAAAATATATATATATATATATATATATATGTGTGTGTGTGTGTGTGTGTGTGTGTGTGTGTGTGTGGTGTGTGTGTGTGTGTCTGTCGGTATGTTTGTATGTATTAGCTATCTATCTATTATAGGCGCAGTGTGTAAGGCGGCGAGCTGGCAGAAACGTTAGCACGCCGGGCGAAATGCTTAGCGGTATTTCGTCTGCCGTTACGTTATGAGTTCAAATTTCGCCGAGGTCGACTTTGCCTTTCATCCTTTCGGGGTCGATTAAAATAAGTACCAGTTACGCACTGAGGTCGATATAATCGACTTGATCCGTTTGTCTGTCCTTATTTGTCCCCTCTGTGCGTAGCTCTCTGTGGGTAGTAAAGAAATAAGAAAGTTGTGTATATATATCTATATATATATATATATATATATATATATATATATATATATACACAGAGTAGAACCTCGCAGTACGAGTGCACCGATTTATGATCAATTTGCTGTACGAGCCGAGGCTCGTGCGAGTGTAAATCCGCAGTACCAACGAGTTTCATACAAGTGCTCATTTCACGCATTCCTCTCGTTATGGCAACATCTCTATTATGTTTTTCCCATGGGTCCTAAGAAGGTTAGTCCAAAGAATGCCGAGAAGAAGAAAAAGCTCATTGCGATAGAATTGAAGAAAGAAATCATTGATAAACATGAGAGTGGTGCGTGTAGTGGACATAGCATGACAATACTACCGAAGCATGGCATGGCAGGGTGTAACGAGAAGAACTCTGAACCTCGACGAGATCGTTAAGGCCCCAATGATATTCTGTTAAAATGTACTATTGACGAGTTTTATTTCTTCATTTCCCTGAAGAGAAGATTACATTGTTTTACACCATTTTATTCCTTTGAAATAGTACCAATGATGTCTTCGAAACATGTTTCGGAAGTAAAAGAATTTGAATAACACCCGCGTTTAACTCCATTTATTTATTCATATATATTATAAAAAATATTTCACATAAAACCGGATTTTCTACGTTTAAAAATAAGGTGTTAAGCCCTTTTTACTTCAGTGATTTTTTGCTGCCCTGGTCAATGTTTGTCTATTTGTCTGTGTTAATTGTAAACAAGGGAAAAATACATACCTGTAAATATATATATATATATATATATATATATATATATATGTTTTTTATACATACATACATACATACATACATACATACATACACATACATACATATACATATATACATATATATACATATATATACAAAGAGGGACAAAATTTCAAGGTCAAATCTAATTTTACTTGTGCCTCTGAAAACATAATTTAAGTCACAAGATGCTCGGGCTGCCACCAAGACTTCGTGGGGTCCACGGGACTATCACTCAGACGTAGATACACACTGCATCGACAACAGATTGCATTCCCAGAATACAGAATGATACCCTTTAAAGAGCATATTGAGAAATACGCAAAGCAACTACTACCACAATTTTTAATCTTTCCATTTTACCAATGTGCTATTGGAACACCAACACAAATTAGACTAAACAAGGAAACATTATTCATTGAAAAATATAAGCCCAAACTTAACCACTCTAACATTCTTATACAGAGAAACTCACCCCATTAAAAAAAGGCAAGAAATATAAAGCGATTATCTCCCTTACACCGGAAGAAATCACTTATTACCTCCCCTTACCTGGAACTCTTCTTTACACTTCTTAACGAAATCATAACGATGTTTTGAGAAATTTGATATGTTAAACACGAAACCGGTAATTTCTTCAAAAACTATGTCACTGTATGAAAAAAAGTTTATAACATTTTTCTGACATAATGACTCAAATATATATTTTTTAACCTTTTAAAACAAGCCTTCTGTAGTTTTTTTCACTTTTTACTATTTTCTATAAATTCAACCACGTGCTTTCACACACCAACCTTCTCAACTATATATATATATATACATTTGTCTTATTGCAGAACTATTATGGCAATAGTGACGGAAAATTGTCTTTACAATCAATCAGTGAATGGCATCTTATGTACTCCAATGAGTCTAACATGGAAACAACATTGACATTCTCTAGAGAACTTTCTGGGCCAAATATGAAGATGAATATCACAGTAAGTATTTTATTTTATACAAAATTTAGCTAAGATAAACTACTTAATTAAAGACGTAATACGAATTAATGAAATAGATTGAGCAAGTGTTCATATACAAAATGGCGTACGTAACATATTTTACAAGATTTACATTTTTAGCGAGAGGAATATAAAGCAAGCTGCAGTTGTTTGTTGCAAAGAAGAATGGAAATATTTTCAAGTAATTAAGAATTAATTTAAAGCCATTAATTTTATACTTATCAGGAAACATGATCTTTATATTGGAAGGAAGGATGGTGTGATTTGTTTTGAGCTTCCTAGACTACGTCAGCAAAGCATTGTTAGCATGATAGAGCAGGTAGTATTCTTTATTTTTCGCTGTGAGTGACTTATAAGGCAAAAATATGGAAGCCACTGTTTCCGATCACGCTTATAAAAATAACTAATTTTTGTAATTGACTTTTAATTTCTTGAAATTATTTCCTCTTTTCTGTGTTAGACTTTAACGACTCCCATCGTTAAAGGTAATCGTTTACTGTCTCCAGCTGACAGATAAACTTTATTTATTTATCTATTTATTTATGCGTATATCAGTCAAGGAATGAAAACCCGTCTTGATTTATTTATTACGTGTAATATCTTGCTAACTTTGAGTATCATTCAAATTTTGTCAAATCTTGTCAAAATCTTGTAAACAACAATCTACTATGCTTTATTTTTGTTTCATTGTTGATGCACGTTTCCTACGACCTGTATCATATACTGTTTCTCATTCCTGTTTTTGAATATTTTTTAATTGTACGTTGGCAAAACCGGTTAAGCTACGAACAAAATATGTTGTGGTATTTTTCTTACAACTTTTTATGTTCGTGTTTCAATTCCGCCGGATATTAACTTATCTTTTCCTGTCTGGTACCTGTCTAGTACTTTCCTGTCTTGTACCTGTACTAGTACTTGAATTGTTGCAATCGAGTAAACCCACTTTTAAATATATGGCCTTGTGCAAGTGTCATAAGTGTTTATTTAAATTGCAAGGGACTAATAAAAATGGGACTGGATTAGATGAAATCCCTTGCCATATATTGTTACGACTCTGTTAAAATTCCCCTCTAATCGACTTTGCTTTTATCATCCCGCTGTCAATAAAATGAAGCACAGACTTGTTTTATCAAACGTACCTTCCCCAAAATTTATGCCAATTAGGACCCTCTTTGTAGTATTATAGGCCCCGAGCAAATCAGTGCACTAGGCCCTGATGTATATATTTATTGTGAACAAGCCCCTAGACCGGCGAGGCTCGACGGTCAACTCCCCACTGATGCCAACGATAGCAATCTTTATTTTAAACAATTTTTACACGAGGTTTAGCTGTATAGTTTTAGTTTTACCATATTGAAATACAAATATCAAAATTATTCAATAACATTTAAGATCTTAATTATGTTTGTAACTTATAAAGTTTGCAGGTGAATGCGGTAATTCATAGTCAAAGAAACCAATACAAAAAACTGTATGTTCTACAGAGATATAGCTGCCTATATATGTGTTAGTTGTAAAATATATATACATCGCAAGAGTAGTTAGCAGAAGAAAAGTGAATTAAATAGTGTGTAATTGGTTATAATCACACACCTAATTGTTAATTTTCTTTGGTATTTACCGAAATTATTATAATAGGATGTCAATGAGATAATATTGTCATTTCCTCGCCGATTTTTAGTGCACATAATATAAACTGTGTTAATGCTGGATTAAATATTCTTTTCTATGAAGGCGGAATTTAAAAAAAGAATATGATGTGGGACACTTATTTATTAAATGTATTAATATTTTACGCCTACTCATGTACTACATCATATATCTATTTTGTGATTCTCTCATCATTATTTAAGCAATTGCGGTGAAATTCACTTTATGCTGAGAAGGTCTAATTCAGCTAAAACGTGGACAGTGTTATCTTCTGTACTTGCCGAAATTAATGTAATCATTAAGCAAAATCTATAGTTCACTGCATAACTATTCGAAATATGTCAATATTGACTTATCCTTTCTAGACAAAAAGGCTTAAATCTAATTTCTTTAATTTAAAAAGATTACAACGAAATCTGGTGCCGTTACAGTTTTCCAAGTTCTCTTTAGTATATGATAAATCTCTCATCAACTTGCATCGGTAATATCAGTGTTTGTCTTATGTCAAGTATTAGATTGCGTCTGTAAAGTCTAAGATACGTATTACTTTGAGGAAACGGTTCACAGTTATAAGCCATACCTGCAAAGTAAAATTGATTTGTGCGATACTTTGCAATGCGGTGAAGAATTCAAATATTCCTCTAGATTATATATTCAATAGGTTAAAGGCACCCAAAGAATTCTTTGTAAAACCCTTTCGTACGGAAGGATACTTTACGTGGCTGCTTGATTTTAAAATGACCAGGTTTCGTTAACGTAACAAAATATCGACTTTAAAAGATCCAATATTTATTGCTGACTGTAGACAGCTGATTAGAGGAAGTCGAAATAATCAAAAGCGTTCCATTCTCAACCACCTGTTTGATTTTAGACCTCAGGTCAGCCCTGATCAGTCAGATTCATAATCAAAGACAATCCAGTCGGTACCAGTCTCATTTAACTTGGACTGCATTATCCGTCGCGCGCTTCCACTTTGAAGAAATTTTGAAATAATGAGTTGAGGAAATTTAGATGCTTTTTCTTCCAGATTGAGCAGACGTCTCATATCTCGCGTGAATATTGTTGCTTTTGATGATAATGGTGCGGATCCTGATGAAATTGATTTTGAATTTGATGAAGTAGAGGAGGAGGAGGAGGATGATCGTGATGACGTGGAAGAGGTAGAAGGGAATAAGAGGATTATGATAAGAGTCTTTCTTCTTTTCTTTTCTAGCAAAATACAATGAGAGTCCTGTGGGGCTACGGTAAGACAGACATGATAAATGAGAACTTTCAACTGGATGGCGTCAAAAGTCTGTATCTGCTTGAAGACCAGTTGCCTGAACCAGAAATGCCAAATGATGCATTTCATATACAATTCAGAATGAATAAAGTAAGAATTTATATTCCTTTTAATTTTTTAAATTAATCAATTTATTTATTTATTCTTTTATTTCAGAATGAATGAAGTAAGAATTCATAATCCTTTTAATATCTTTAATTCATTCATTCATTTTCTATTTATCTGTTTGTAATCCTTTTTACAATACAAAATCGAAACGTGAATTTGACCAACGTAATGGAGATCAGTAAAGTTGACAGGCTAAATAATAAAACAAAATACTATTTAACCTCTTCTCTCTTAGGTTATAAACTTCATCCATAACATTGCCACCATTAGGTGCCTGGATTCCTTCTGTGAAGTCATCTCTGTTCCTTTCGATCTTGGTCTCCGAAAACTTCATTTCTTCCTCAGGTGCTGACCTTTTGCCTCTGATAAAGCTATAAAAACAAAGTGTGATCTACTTTCGAACCCCGTAGAAGTCGAACCTACATTTTGATACCTACAGTTTTGAAAAAATACATCTGTCATATATCGATGTCGATTCTAAAATACTAAGGGTCGGAAAAATATTTTTGAGGAAGAAGGCGGCGAGCTGGCAGAGTCGTTAGCACGTCAGGTGAAATGCTTGGCGGTATTTCGTCTGCCGTTACGTCCTGAGTTCAGATTCCGCCGAGTACGACTTTGCCTTTCATCCTTTCGAGGTCGATAAATAAGTACCAGTTACGCACTGGGGTCGATATAATCGACTTAATCCGTTTGTCTGTCCTTGTTTGTCCTCCCTGTGTTTAGCCCCTTGTGGGTAGTAAAGAAGTTGGTGTTTCGTCTACCGTTACGTTCTGAGTTCAAATTCCGCCGAGGTCGACTTTGCCTTTCATCCTTTCGGGGTCCATTAAATAAGTACCAGTTATGCACTGGATCGATGTAATCGACTTAATCCGTTTTTCTGTCCTTGTTTATCCCCTCTGTGTCTAGCCCCCTGTGGGTAGTAAAGAAATAAGTATTTCGTCTGTCGTTGCGTTCTGATTTCAAATTCCACCGAGATTGACTTTGCCTTTCATCCTTTCGGGTCATTAAATTAAGTACCAGTTGCCTACTGTGGTCGTTCTAATCGACTGTCCCCTCCAGTCGAGTAAGATCAGATTGGAACTATTCTTGTCATACAAACCATAACTGAAACAAAACAAATGAATATAGCTATTTTTTAAAAAATTCAGTTACTATTTCGATAATAGAAATATATATCTACACCTGTTTACTCGTACTATCAACTAATGGAGGCAGTAGAATTTTGGTGTGGGGAGGTTAACATAGCATATCCATTATGGTTCCAACTTTTTGGTTTCTGTATTCAAAACTCATTGTGGGTATCAATCTTTGAACACTAATCTACAGACAAATTCCAGCGCATCTCCCTCAGCGGCAACGCTTTTTTTTTTTTCATTTTGTCTGCTGGGACAATAAGCCAGTCTAACTTAGAGGAAATTGTACGTTCCAGCCCTCAATATAAAGTTGCTTCTAGATATAGAACTGTTTTGATAAATTTTTGGAAACATTTTACGCTAAATTATGTATTTTTCAGCGAGGACCCCATAATAAGCATTATGAAATATATATCAGTTGATTAATACTGCCTCAATGTTGCAGAAGGCATGAAAGTACTTGTTTTATCTTTGAATTTTGTTTTTCTTTCGCATAATTTTATTGTGCCGAATTCTGAAATCTATAATCTAGCTAGCAAGTTAAAGAAGTATACACACGCACACACATAGATACATATACACATGTACCTAAACACGCACACACTAACACCCACGAACGCACGCACACACACACACACACATACACACACACACACGCACACATTTTCACATGAGGTGGTACACATTCCTGAATTGACCGTTAATAAATAAATATATATGTATATATATATATATATATGTGTGTGTGTGTGTGTGTGTGTGTGTAATTAAGAGAAATAACCTCTATTAAGTAATTCGATTGACAGTGAAAGATATATTAATTCATCTAGAAAAATTTAAATATATTATGATAAACATTATTCTAACAATCATTAAATTAAATAAACATTAAATTGACTACACGCGTTTCGTGACTATATCGTTAAATCGATAATAATAAAATCGGCAATATTAAAATTAATTCGATTTAAAATTAATCCAATTCAAAAATATAGCCACTATATATATATATATATATATATATATATATATATATATATATAATATATATGTATATATATATGTATATATAATGTTATATAATATATACATATATATGTATATATATATATATATGTATATATATATGTTATATATATATATATATATATATATATAGTTTATATATATATATATATATATATATATATATATAATATATATATGCTTGTATATGTACATGTAGAGGTAGGTACGTACATATATGTTATATATATGCATATGTTCTATTTTATTATTAACATATTATACGACTAAACGCACGCACCCTATTAAGTAAGATTGTTCTGTTTATCAAGTTAGCCTTGATATTAACTCTCACGCGACTCTACATCTTTCTTTCTTTCTCTCCCATTCCCTTTTTCGTCCTTTTTCCCTCACTTAACTTGTCTCTTCCTCTCTCTCTCTTCTTCTTTCTCTCTCTCTCTCCTCCGCCCATTCTTCATGGTCTCCTCGCACTATTCCCCTTCTTCTCTCTCTTCCTCTTGCTCCTCCTCCCCCATTCCCGTCGTCCATCTGCGACGATACTTCCGTCGTAACTGCTATCCTGTCTTTTCTCGCCCGCCTTCTAAGGCCACTGGTCGTCATTCTTTCTCTCTCGTCGTCCACTATAATCCAGCGTTTGCATTACTTTTTTCGTCTGGCGTAAACAGCCCTTCTTATCTTGTTCTCCTTGCCCTGTCTCTCACTGTTATATATTTATTTTTCAACTGTTTATATATAATTTTTTTTTTTTTTTTACTGTTTATATGTTTGTACTGTCGTTACCGTCTTGCTTTTTTTACCATTTTTTACCGCTCTGCGAAAAGATCTCAGAATTTTAATTGATTTGCTTTTCGCAGGAAGGAAGTTTCTTCGAAGTATACGTCTCGCTTTTATCCTTCGAAACGTAGAGTAGATGAAACCTTAGCGACTGAAGAAGGGGATTTTTCGTTGTGCTTATTGTCCTGTATCTTTTTTTCCTTTTTGCTTGTCCTGTTCCTTGGTTTGTGTCTATGTTTTTCGTCTCTCTATGTGTTCGACGTCTTTTTGGTGTCCTGTACACATATATGCGTGTATATGTACATGTAGAGGTAGGTACGTACATATATGTTTATATATATGCATATGTTCTATTTTATTAACATATTATACGACTAAACGCACGCACCCTATTAAGTAAGATTGTTCTGTTTATCAAGTTAGCCTTGATATTAACTCTCACGCGACTCTGCATCTTTCTTTCTTTCTCTCCCATTCCCTTTTTCGTCCTTTTTCCTCAATTAACTTGTCTCTTCCTCTCTCTCTCATTCTTCATTCTCTCTCTCTCCCTCACCATTCTTCATGGTCTCCTCGCACCATTCCCCTTCTCTCTCTCTTCCTCTTGCTCCTCCTCCCCCATTCCCGTCGTCCATCTGCGACGATACTTCCGTCGTAACTGCTATCCTGTCTTTTCTCGCCCGCCTTCTAAGGCCACTGGTCGACATTCTTTCTCTCTCGTCGTCCACTATAATCCAGCGTTTGCATTACTTTTTTCGTCTGGCGTAAAAGCCCTTCTTATCTTGTTCTCCTTGTCCTGTCTCTCACTGTTATATTTTATTTTTCAACTGTTTATATAATTTTTTTTTTTTTTTTTTTTACTGTTTATGTTTGTACTGTCGTTACCGTCTTGCTTTTTTTAAACCATTTTTTACCCCTCTGCGAAAAGATCTCAGAATTTTAATTGATTTGCTTTTCGCAGGAAGGAAGTTTCTTCGAAGTATAAGTCGTCTCGCTTTTATCCTTCGAAACATAGAGTAGATGAAACCTTAGCGACTGAAGAAGGGGATTTTTCGTTGTGCTTATTGTCCTGTATCTTTTTTTCCTTTTTGCTTGTCCTGTTCCTTGGTTTGTGTCTATGTTTTTCGTCTCTCTATGTGTTCGACGACTTTTTGGTGTCCTGTACACATATATGCGTGTATATGTACATGTAGAGGTATGTACGTACATATAGTTTTATATATGCATTATGTTCTATTTTATTACATAATATATATATATATATATATATATATATAAATAAAGGTGAAGGCGCATGGCTCAGTGGTTAGAGCGTCGAGCTTACGATCGTGTGGTTGTGAGCTCGAATCCCGGAATATTATTATGGAGTCCTCGCTGAAAATACATAATTTAGCGTAATATGAGGGTTATAAAGATTTTATAATTTTTTACTACCAGTGGCCTAGCGTGTAAAAAAATTAGTCAATACACTATATATTATTCATATAAATACGGTGTACATTTAAACACATAAGAGGTATCCGTCATAGGATTCCTGGCACGCTAGAAGGAACAGCCAAAGTCCAAACCACTATTTGGGATAGAACGTCGAAGGGAATGAAAAGTAAAAAAATTGCCATCTATCTTCTGGACTCTAATAGTTGTGTGGACTTTGGCTGTTCCTTCTAGCGTGTCAGGAATCCTATGACGAATACTTCTTGTATTTAAATGTACACGTGTGTGTGGAAGCACATGGCCTAGTGGTTAAAGCAGCGGACTCGCGGTCGAGGGATCGTGGGTTCGAATCTCTGACCGGGCGATGTGTAAAATTGACATCTAAGCTCCATGGGTGAGTTTAACACCGAAGCTCCACGCGGCTCCGACAGAAGGTAATGGTGAACTTCTGCTGACTCTTTCACCACAACTTTCTCTCACTCTTTACCTCCTGCATCTTGCAGCTCATCTGCGACGGACCGGTGTCCCGTTCAGGTGGGGAACCTATACGCCAAGGAAATCGGGAAACCAGCCCTATTAGCCAGGCATGGCTCGAGAAGGAACAAACAATATATTTGATTTGATTGATTGATTTTTGATTTTTCCAGTTTCAGCTTATGAGCTGTGGCCATGCTGGGGCACCGCCATTTGGTGTTGCTACTTGGTTTCACTTCATGAAGGCTTTCTAGCAGCTGCTATTTGGTGCATGAGAGAGTTCGATGCAGCTGCCCTCATCTGCCCCTCCTGCCGTGAAGTTGGTTCATCTGGGACACCTGACAGGAAGAGATCCAGCTTCATTTTAAAGACATCTGTATCCACCCCATGCAGGTCTCTCAGGTTCTTCGGGAGGATATTGAAGAGCTGTGGGCCTCGGAAGCCCAGGCTATCACAGAACCTTGTCCTACATCTTGATGGCAAGTTTGGAGTCCTAGGCACCACGCAGTGGCGCCCAGTTCTGGCATTTGCGTAACACTCGATGCCAAAGTTCAGGACACTTCCCTCCAGGATCTTCCAGATGTATATTATGGCATATCTTTCCCGCCTACGCTCCAGGGAATATAATGTTAATTTCCTGAGTCTTCCCCAGTAGCTTACATTCTGCATAAACGCTATCTTCTTCGTGTAGCTACGTTGGATCGCCTCGAGCTCTGTGATCAAGTTGACACTGGATGGTGACCATAACTGAGAGCAGTAGTCAACGTGGCTTAGGACAAGTGTCCTCTAGGGGACCATCATGGTTTCTTGTTCTCTTGTTCTAAAGGTTCTGAGGATCCATCCGGCCAGTCGTCTACATTTCATTGCCAATTTAGCAACATGTACACGAAAGGTCGCGTCATCACTCATGTAAATACCTAGGTCACGCACTGATTGTGCCTCTGGGATTGCTATTCCTCCGGGTCCAGTGTATTCATTGGGTATTGCATTTAGTTTTGCATGCTGATAGTATAGAGCTTGAAACTTTTCAGCATTGAACTGCATGCTCTTCTTTTCGGCCCACTTGTATATTTTGTCTAGCTCACATTGCAGGTGTTTAGTGTCCTCAGGGTTCTGTATTGCCTGTGAGACTTTTGTGTCATCTGCATAACTTGTGATCGTGGCTCTCTGCGTGGCTGAGGGCATGTCTGAGAGGGCCATTATGAACAGTAGTGATCCCAGAACAGTGCCCTGCGGAACACCGCTCACTATTTGCGTGTTAATGGAAGTGGCCCCATTGGCCACTACCACCTGACTTCTATCTTTCAGAAAGTCATGAAGCCATTCTCCCAGTTTTCCAACTATGTTGAGATCACGCAGTTTGTGACATATCATTCCATGATCGACTTTATCAAAGGCCTTTGCAAAGTCGAGATATATCACTTCCACATTTGAGTGGTTGAGCAGCCGTTTCAGCACCCAGTCATAGTGTTGTAGGAGCTGAGTTAAACAGCTTCTCCCTGGTCGGAAACCATGTTGGGTGTCGGGCAGCAAGTCATTTTCTTCAAGGAAGGTGATCAGCTTCCTTCTGACTATTCGTTCCATGACCTTGCTGATGTGTGAGGTCAGAGAGATAGGTCTATAGTTCTTGGCTTCCGCTCTGCTACCTCCTTTATGAATGGGGCATATTTTACCTTCCTTCAGTTTTCTTGGAAGTTTGCCAGCTGCAAGGAAGCTCTGAAAGAGGAACTGCAGTGGTCTTGCTAGGACTCTCTTACATGCTTTTAGGAGGATTGCCGGGAATCCATCGGGGCCAGTAGCTGAGTCTGTTTTCATTTCATCTATAGCCTTGATTACATCGTCTTCCTTTATATCGATGTAATCTATCGTCGCCGCCTCTGATTTTATATCTGCAGTGGTAAAAAAGTCAGTTGGATTGGTGATTTGGAGATGCCCAAGGGGTGGAGTGAAAACACTCTTGAATTGCTCATTCAGTATTTCACTTACCCTCATTGGTTTTCCTGTAAGTGTGCCATCCTTTTCGAGGAGTGGCCCTATTCTACAGTGCACCGTAGCCGTTTCTTTGGCATACCTGTAGAAAGCTCTGGGGTTAGATTTTATGTTGTCTATAGCCCAGGCTTCTTTGTCTGCTCTTTCCTTTTCATGGGAGAGTTTCAGACATTTTTCGATTTCCAACAGTTTTATTTTTTGGCGGGACTTTTCACTGCTTTCAATCTGTTTGTTTAGGCGATTTGAAAATTTTGTACGCCGCCTCATTAGAATTTTCCTCTCTCTGGGGATTTTGTTCTTGTGTACAGTGGCCTTTCTCTCTGGGACATATTTGTAGCATATGGCTTGCATTACAGACATGAATTGTTGAAGTTTCACGTCGATGTCTGGCGAGGAGAGACATTTAGGCCAGTTTTGTTTGAGGATCTCTTTCTCAATTTGTTTCCAGTTTGCCTTATGGTAGTTCAAGCTGGAAAGATTCTGGGGGTTTCTTGTAGGCTGCATGTCCGTGCTCTCTTTTGGCCCGTACATGGTCAGCTCTATCATGTTGTGATCCGAGAGTAGTGTCGGTGTCACTTTCACATTATGGATGAGATCCATGTCATTTGTGAAGCAGAGATCCAGTGTGTTACCTACCCTGGTTGGTTGGAGTATTACCTGCTCCATGTACAGGGTGTTGATGAGGTTCAGGAGGGACCTCGCCTGTCCTCGTTCACATCTTGTCATTCCTGGGAGAGAAAGGCCCTCGGGCCATCTGACATTTGGCAGATTGAAGTCTCCCATAAGAAGTACACTTATGTGTTGTTCTAATGTGGTTAGAACTTCTCTATTTTTATAAGGCAGTCTTCAAACTTGCCCACATGGCTTGGGGCATCTGGAGGGCGGTATGTAGCACACACAACTACATCAAGTTGCCTAATATGTACAATTAGTGTGTCACACACCGAGTTTGAGTATGATAAGAGGACCTGGGGTGTGAGGTCCTCACGGATGTACATAGCAACACCTCCATGACTCCTTTCTTTCCTGTCGGTCCGTAGTACAGCATACTGTGGTATGTGTAACTCCGCATCTGCTATATCCGGTTTCAGGTGCGTTTCCGTTAGTGCTATGCATAAGGCTTGATTGCATGCAACAAAATCTCTCAGGAACGGGATTTTTGTCCTGTTACTGAGTGTTTGCAGTCCTCTGATGTTCAGTAGGAGCATCGAGGTGAGGTGTACGTTGTTGCCGGTGGTGTCCATCCTGGGTCTGTTTGCTGTGGTGGTGGTCTAGTATATAGTGGGTAGTCCCACCTGCGGGCTTGGGTTTGATGAAGCCAGGTCAGCTGCTGTACAATCTTTTGTGCCATGCACAAAAAAGATTGTTGCTCAGCAGCTGCCCTTTCGACAACATCATGTTGGTGGTTTCTGGCACGCACAACATCTGCGTACCTCCGCTTTGGGGCAAATGGTGCGTGGTCCATCCCTTTTCCTTGTGTTGATGGTTTGTACATCTGCCTCGTGTCTCTGTGGCAGGGTCCCCGATGTGCAAAGCGGCAGCCTGCACCTTCCTTTCCATGCCAGCAGGAACCTCTCAGGTAGAACCTACACACCTGTGTGCGCTGTCCGTTTCCATCTTTTGCGGTTCCACTTCTATTCCTAGTTTTTTCACCCTTTGGTCCTGCTTGAGCTTTTCCTTTAGCTCTACCAGCCCTTCTTTTAGTTCTTCCTCCTCCCTCTACCTCTTCACCGGGTTCTCCGTCTCCATGGCCTTTGCTGCCGGTTGGAGAACTTGCACCTGGGTTCACTTCCCGGGCAGGTTTCTCATTCAAAACCTCCTCCCGGGCATCCACCAGGTGGGGGTGACTTCTTTCATCGTCTCCATTCATGTCATCTTTGCCTCGCTCGTTCTCAAAGATGGCATCAAGTGCGCCAATGTGCGACCATACAAGCGCATATGAGCGCACGAATTCCCGTCTCTTTCGCTCCATCTGAGCCGCTGTCCTCTTGTAGCCTCTGCTCTTCAGCGCAGCCGCAATCACCTCGCTAGGGCTATCTCCGCCGGCGCACTCCCATGCTTGTACGAATAAATCCAGCTCGTCAGGTCTCCATGCTCTGGACATGCTGGATGATCTGTCTATTTGTTTATCTATTTAACTATGTTCGAGAGAAGACAAGAAGATATTTAATCTTAAGGCTAATTATGGGATAGAGTATTATTAATATTAACAATATTAAAGTTTGTGGGTAAAAACGTTATTTAATCTTAGGCTAATTAGGAGATAGAGTATCTGAAAATATGTTAACAATATTACAATTATATTAAAGTGTGGGTAATAATCGTTATTTAATCTTGGGGCTAATTAGAGGTAGAGTATTCAAAAATATATTAAGTGTGGGTGAAAAAGTTAAAGTGTGGGTAAAAACGTTATTAATCTTAAGGCTAATTAGAGGATAGAGTATCTGAAAATATGTTAACAATATTACAATTATATTAAAGTGTGGTTAATAATCGTTATTTAATCTTGAGGCTAATTAGAAGGTAGAGCATCCAAAAATATATTAAAGTGTGGGTGAAAAAGTTAAAGTTAAAGTGTGGGTAAAACGTTATTTAATCTTAAGGCTAATTAGAGGATAGAGTATCTGAAAATATGTTAACAATATTACAATTATATTAAAGTGTGGGTAATAATCGTTATTTAATCTTGAGGCTAATTAGAAGGTAGAGCATCCAAAAATATATTAAAGTGTGGGTGAAACGTTATTTAATCTTAAGGCTAATTAGAGGATAGAGTATCTGAAAATATATTAACAAATATTTAAAATGTGGGTAAAAAGGCTAATTAGAAAGATATTAGAGTGTGGGTAAAAAATTAGATGTTAAAGTGTGGGTAATAAACGTTGTTTATTCTTAGGCTAATTAGAAGATAGAGTATCTGAAAAATTATTAACGATAAACAGTATTAAACGTTATTTAATCTTAAGGCTAATTAGAAGATGGAGTATCTGAAAGAGGTAAGAAAGAGGGGAAAGATTAGTTATCTATATAAAGTTCGTGAAAGTTCACGTCCATGCATATATACGCATACATATATACATACACGCACACACACATACATACACGTGCACACACATACACATATACACAGACGGGGAGAGAAGGAAGGTGGAAAAAAAAGAAAGAAAATGAGTGAAAATATATTAAAATATATATATATTTTAAAGTGTGAAGAAAGGGTTATTTAATTTTGAAGCCAAGTTCGAGACAGTTATTGAAATGTAAACAAACAAAAAAAAAGCGATCGTAGACTTTAACGGAGATGTGGGCTTAGATTATATAAAATAGGATAATAAACAAAATATGAAATAGAAGATGAAAGGGATACTTAATCCAACGATGTGGTCTGGATTTTTCGTGGGTTTTTTTCGTGGTTATTTTCCAGGAGATGTTTCTTTTTCCTTCTACAGTGGATTTTTTTTCGCCATGTGCGTTTTCGGTCAAAAGAAAAAATTTTTACTGTTTGGCTTCAGGCAAAGTATATTACGTTTTTGATTAATATATTTGTAGCCGAAGTGTTGTAGTGGGCTTTATGAGTTGAATTTGTGACTTTCAGTAGATTATTTCACCGATTTATGCACACTTTCTGCTTTTTAAACAGAGCAAAGACGATACACGTCTCTCCCTGTCGGATCCGAAAATACGTATATATATATATATAAAACTTACTTGAAAATGGATGCGTGGCATTCGATCGTATAATAATATGAATAACATATGCATATATACATACATATATGTACATACCTACATATATATGTACATATACAAACATATATGGGTACAGAACATCAAAATAACGTCATCAAAATGAGAAACGAGAACATAAAAAACAAAAACACAGAAAACGAACTTTTTTTCAAACAACAAAAGAAACAAATAGAGAAACGGAACAGAAATATAAAGAACATTTCTTCCATCTGTTGTCCCTCGTTTCGAAGGTGGGGAATGTTCTTTATGTTCTTTAGTGAGTTTTTTTTTGTTTTGTTTTTAAATTTCACTACCAGTGGCCTAGCATGCCGATTGAAACTGCGCTTGCGCGGTGAATTTGAAAAATTATAATGTATAACGATGAAACACGTATTCTTCGTCTCTTAATTATATGTTAGTGATATGGCGCGGTCACTGATGAGAAATTTTGTCCTAGTAAATTATTTTATTTGCCAAAATGATTTTGAAACCTAGGTCTAACCGGAATAAAATAACAAGGTAAAAGTTTTTATTTCTCATTCCTTTTGAAGATTGCTCTTAAATGTGGTTTTGGTCGTTTTGACTACTTCTTCTAGCGTGTAAAAACTGCCTGTGAAGGCAGTTTTCTCTTGTGTTTAAATGTACACTATTATATATATTATATATATATATATATATATATATATATATATATATATATATATATATATAGGCTGACCAAAGCCTTGTGGGTCGATCTGGTAGACGGAGACTGAAAGAAGCTTATCGTATATCTATCTATCTATCTATCTATCTATCTATCTATCTATCTATCTATCTATCTATCTATCTATCTATCATCTATCTATCTATCTATATATATATATATATATATATATATAATATATAATATATATATATATATATGTATATATATATATTCTCTTTTACTCTTTTACTTGTTTCAGTCATTTGACTGCGGCCATGCTGGAGCACCGCCTTTAGTCGAACAAATCGACCCCGGGACTTATTCTTTGTAAGCCCAGTACTTATTCTATCGGTCTCTTTTGCCGAACCGCTAAGTGACGGGGACGTAAACACACCAGCATCGGTTGTCAAGCAATGCTAGGGGGACAAACACAGACACACAAACATATACACACACACTTATATATATACATATATACGACAGACTTCTTTCAGTTTCCGTCTACCAAATCCACTCACAAGGCATTGGTCGGCCCGGAGCTATAGCAGAAGACACTTGCCCAAGATGCCACGCAGTGGGACTGAACCCGGAACCATGTGGTTGGTTAGCAAGCTACTTACCACACAGCCACTCCTATATATATATATATATAGGACAAGCTTCTTTCAGATCGACCCACAAGGCTTTGGTCAGCCCGACGCTGTAGTAGAAGACACTTGCCCAAGTTTCCCCGCTTTGGGGCTAAACCCGGAACCATGTGGTTCGAAAGCACGTTTTTCACCACACAGCTTCAACTGTGCCTATATATATATATATATATATATATATAGGCACAGTTGAAGCTGTATGGTAAGAAGCTTACTTCTCAACCACATGGTTCCGGGTTCAGTCCCTCTGTGTGGTACATTAGACAAGTGTCTTCTACTACAGCCTCGGGTCGACAAAAGCTTTTGTGAGTGGATCTATTTGACGGATACTGAAAGAAGCCTTTCGTATATATATGTGTGTGTTTGTATTTATGCGTTTGTCTTTGTGTCTGTGGTTGCCCCATCACCATTGCTTGACAGACGATGTTGGTGTGTTTGCGTCTCCGTAACCTAGCTGTGTCGGCAAAAGAGAACGATATAATAATTACTAAGCTTACAAAGAATAAGTTCTGGGGTCGGTTTCTTCAACTAAAAACCCTTTAATGAGGTTTTCATCATTATTTTATTATAACCATTTATTGCAATTATAACTGTTTTTAAAATTGATTTCAGACTCGAATTCCAAACTCAGAAACTACTTATTGGTGTAAATCGTTTGAAACACCACAACTTGACGAGCAAGTACATGCTATTGCGGTATGTATTTTGTTTCTTTACCTATTCGATATTTTCATTATAAGTTCCATGTATTTGCTTGCACCTCCTTTCTCTTCTTACAACCTTTCTAAAATGTCAGCTAATGAAGATCTAACATTAATTTGATAAATGCTGAGCACTCGATCACATAGTTAAGATGACTGACAACTTTCATTAACATCACCTCCTTCATACACTGCTGTTCTTTAACCTTAGGTCATCACTGACCCTCCAGACCCCGTATAAAACACTTTTCAGCCGAAATTAGATCATCTTGTTTTCAACCTAACCCTTTATATAATTAATACTCCATAGAAATGTAGAGTTCTTTTCTTGTCGATGGCCGTTTCCAGCTGGCAATAATCTAGATGCCGAAGGCCGAGGTCCGGTGCTTCATCCTATATTGCAACATGTCAATGAGACGAGCTGCAGGAAGACGAGTCTCATCAGAGACGACCACACCAGTTCACCGGTGAATCACAATGACCTTTATATGTGCATAGTTTGTGACAGACCATGCCTTCCTTTAGCTGGGTTCAAATCTCATTTGCGGACCTATAAGAAACCAACCTCCACCAACTATTCTGCCTAAATGTCTGTGCACACCTTTCAATGCCATATTTGCCATAATGTCTGCAAATCTAATGGAGTCCTCGAAAAACATTTTATGATCCACAAAGATCAGAACTTAATTGCAGCACTTGCTGGTCCAAATCAAATATGCAATATATGTGGGTGTCTTTTCAACACATTGTCCGGTTTAAAAAGCCACATCAGACGCCATGATGGATCTAAGAGGTAGGTACATGAGCTGGTGAGATTCTGCATAAGGAGTAGACAACCACCATATATATATATATATATATATATATATATATATATATATATATATATATATAATATATATATATATACTTTATATAAATAGGGTTCAGCAAAAAAAAAAAATTAGCTATTTCTTCTACTGTAAGAAGAATCTCCCAGATAATGTATACTCAAAAACAATTCACGTAGGCATAGAGGGAAAAATAACGAAAGATCACTCGATATTAGATTACTCGTGAACGCGTTTCTGGGTTAGTCAGATATAGAGATGCTAGAAATACATACCTATTCTAACATTCCCGTCATCAGCACAGAGATTTCATTAAATTTAAATTTGAGAGCAATAAAAATCGAACATACCAAATCGAACATAGGCGCAGGAGTGGCTGTGTGGTAGGTGGCTTGCTAACCAACCACATGGGTCCGGGTTCAGTCCCACTGCGTGGCATCTTGGGCAAGTGTCTTCTGCTATAGCCCCGGGCCGACCAATGCCTTGTGAGTGGATTTGGTAGACGGAAACTGAAAGAAGCCTGTCGTATATATGTATATATATGTATGCATGTGTATGTATTTGTGTGTCTGTGTTTGTACCCCTAGCATTGCTTGACAACCGATGCTGGTGTGTTTACGTCTCCGTCACTTAGCGGTTCGGCAAAAGAGACCGATAGAATAAGTACTGGGCTTACAAAGAATAAGTCCCGGGGTCGAATTGCTCGACTAAAGGCGGTGCTCCAGCATGGCCGCAGTCAAACGACTGAAACACGTAAAAGAGTAAAGAGAGATACCCAACTGATTTGAGTAACCTCAGACGAATCAACTTCGACATCCATTACTAACGAATTCAAAATGTACGAATGAGGCTTTGCATCCTCCCCTGTCCACCCACCTGAGTTATAGAGCAACAAATTCCTTCAGAAGGATCTGTAGTTTATTATCAGGGAGAGAATTATATTGTCAATAATAATAATAAAGGGCAAAATTATTAATTAATTAGTAATTAATAATTTTACCAAGCAGTGTCCAATATGTAAAAGGACCAGTTACGGTAAATTTAAACATTACTTTATATAATTAGGGTTCTGCTTTATCACATACCAAACTTTTAGAAATAGCAGCCAAAAAAATTAGCTATTTCTTCTACTATAAGAAGAGTCTCCCAGACAATGTATACTCAAAAACAATTCATGTAGGCATAGAGGGGAAAATAACGAAAGATCACTCGAAATTAGATTACTCGTGAACGCATTTCTGGGTTAGTCAGATATAGAGATGCTAGAAATACGTCCCTATTCTAACATTCCCGTCATCAGCACAGAGATTTCATTAGATTTAAATTTGAGAGCACTAAAAATCGTTAAATGCTCGAAGTGAGGAGTAGATGAACAGCCGACAACTGATGAAGGGTGGTTCTTTGTGTTACTTCTCCTGTTTTCCATTTGTTTCTCTCGTTGTTCGCATACCAAAGTTTGTCTTCGTATTTCATGTTGTTTACGCTTTGTGACGTCCTGTACCCATATATATATATATATATATATACTAGCAGTATCGCCCGGCGTTGCTCGGGCTTATGAGGGAAATAACTATATAAGCATTTTTAGAGATGTAAAGTATAATAGCCATCTCAATATGGCTAACCACAAAGGAGGTGGGGTGTTACTGTAGCTTTTTACGTTCTGAGATTTAATAATAAATTTTTAGAGAGTTACTTCCCTTATATATGCCAAAAATGCATTAAAAAATGTGAAAAATTGATGGTAAAAGTGCGCCTGAGTATGTTCTGATCAAACTCTTTTCTGGATTCTCAGGTATAGATGATTAGAGGGCCGAAGCTGGGGAACTGATGATTATAAGTATGCTGAGGCACGCATGGTATGATTGGATGTACTTTCTTTCCTTTCATGCGGGCAGGGATTAAAATTTTCCCTTCTACCGTTTAGGCAGATGTCTGGGTGCTCTTCGTATTATAATGTGTAATGTAGAAATTTATGACTAATTTAGATAATGCAAGTTACGAAAAGAGAAGTTTTCCTTCTAGGAGTGTTCAAAACTAATAGCAACTAAAAAAGGTATAACTCCAAGAAGATCCGCTGGACGAAAATTCTGGACAAAATAGAAAATTTAGAGGATGTGCATCTGCATCTGGTCATCAACATAAAATGGTGAAATCAACGGACAAGTTTCGACCTTAAAGAATATCAGTTTAATCCATTGAAACTCTTTCAAATACAAACAGAAAAATATTATTTCAACAAAATAGAGTTGCCCTTATCTTAGAAAAATTTGCATTTTTTAACCAAAAATTCGGATGCGAGAGAACTAGGTAGTAAACATTTGTAAAAATCAATATTAATAAAATTCCTTCAAGATTAAGAATTTTAATTTCTTTCAGTTTTCTCCTGACATCCAAAAAGGACATAAAGACTTTGTTCACCATATGATAGTATATGGCTGCTACGGAAACACTGAGAAAGGAAATAATAATAGACATGAAGGAGAATGCTATTTAGGAAGTATGTTGATTCACTGGCGCTACTGTACCGAAGTTGTTTTCGGATGGGCAGTTGGAGGCGAGGTAAGTTACATTACAACATAATATTTGTAAAAATCCTTTTGGTACTGTTCCAATTTCTTCGATCAAAGTTGAAATATCCGAGTGGTTGTGGAGTAGAAAATGTATGCAGTTAGACGAAAGTATGCTGTGGTAACCTTGATAAAATACACAGCAAAGAGTGCATTTGCAGGTCAGTGACTGTAACAGGATGGTGAGTGAATATTTGTCGAGGAGTCGGATAGTCTTCTTTTAAATGAAGTCCGATATCTATAAATCTTTGATAATCAGTTAAATAGAATGCGACTTGATAAAATACTGGCTGTCTTAAGTTCAATTGTGTAATGATTAAGGCGAAGATACTATAAAAAAATAAAGGGGTATATGTTAGTGAGATGTAAGGAAAAAAAATTAAAGTTTAAGGCAGACATTTTCTCCGTTGATATACCTACAATTATATTCTAACACTAACAGCAGTCTTAACAGAACTGCCTGTATCCAAACTGACGCCTGTCCCCATAAAACACCACTGGTTTCACAAGACGACTACTAGATATATTTTCTTGAATTTGTGAGTTCTTTAAATAGGTTAATATCCCTTGTTGTTACTCGGGTAACTTTAATGGTGACTTTTCTATATTGTTGATATTGCCCGACAACATTGAAGTGATACGTTACACAAGTGCAGTGTAATACGTTTAGTTTGTAAGAACGACTTTTATCTGGCTAAGGCATTTTGGAGATGTTTGATCCAAGGTAGGTACATATGCACCGCTGGAGCATTTGTAATGATACAGGGACCACTTACTTGAGGTTTTAAGCTTCTTTGGAAAATAGACAAATTTACATTCATTCTGGTGATCCAAGGTGTCCTTATATGTTGAAATGAGCTTTCCAAAAATCCATCTTACACTTCAACATTTTTGACACTTTGAGAATATTTCTAACAATCAAAATGCGAATAAATTCGATGCAGATTTCTCATAATAATAATAATAATAATAATAATAATAATAATAATAATAATAATAATAATAACAATAATAATAATAATGAAATTATTGTATACACTGCTCAGGTGCACCACAACCTGTCAAAAGTGCGTGTAAAGCATATACAGTAATGTACAAATGTCAGGAAATGTGTATGAGTCAGATACATGCATGCATGTGTATGGAGGGGAGAAAATCAGGTGAAGTGTTGGCGAATCTCAGGAAGCATGAAAGTTTTGAAGGATACAGTGCTCCGACAACTAACAACTGATGCCGGCAGTTTGTTCCATACTTCAGCAAATCTTAACGTGAAAAAACTGTTTCCGAAAGTCATGGGAGCTGTGCTGTTTTCTGACTTTGTAAACATGTCCACGGGTGTTAGACAGGTGGAGTTTGAAAAGGTGCTTAGAGTAATTGTTAGTACAATGGTTAATAATTTTATGGGTGACTGCCAAGTCAGTTCCCAGACGTCGAAGTTTCAATGTATCTATGCCCAGGGAAGTAAGGCGTTCAGAATATGGCAAATTCCTGTTGGAGGGTATTCTCTTGGTTGCATGTCGCTGAACGGTTTCCAGATGATTAATATTCTGGGCAAGATAGGGGTTCCAGACCGGTGATGCAAATTCCAGGTGAGGCAACTACATAGCTATATAAAGCCTCAGATAGATAGCCGGAGAGTGGCTCACAAAGGACTTGGTAAGTAATGCCAAGACACCCCCAGCCTTCTTGGCAATTTTAGCAATATGTTTTGTCCAATTTAAATCGCTGTCGACAATAATGCCCAGGTCACGTTCACAAGAAGACTTTTTGGGATTAATTTTGTGGAGGCAGTAAGTAGACGCTGGATTTTTCCTCCCAAAATGTATGGTGGTGCATTTGTCCACAGCCAGCTTGAGTTGCCAGCATATGATCCATTGCTGCATTGTGTCCAGGTCTGATTGCAATAAAGATCTATAGTGTACAGGATCTGTCCTCATTATTTCGAGGTACTGCTTGATGTCATCTGTATATTTCAGATGTTTTATAGCAAATTTACACATTCACGAGTGTGTGAATGTGTCTTTGTGATGTGTATGTGTGTGTATATCTGCACATGAATTCTAGATAGACAGACTGACAAACACACACACATAGACAGATAGACATACACATAAAAAGACAAATAATAGACTGATAAATAGAGAGAAAGAATGCGAGAGAAAGATTGATATATATATATATAGAGAGAGAGGGAGAGAGCGAGAGAGAAAGAAAGAGAGAGAGAGAAAGAAAGAGAGAGAGAAGAGAGAAAGAGAGAGAGAGTAAAATGAAAAGTTGGTTTTGTATTTTTGGTAAATGATAAATGATAACTTTTTACTTATACTAAAGAATAATAACAATATTATACACACACACACACACACACACACACACGCATATATATATATATATATATATGTTTATAATTTAGAGAAAAACCTCTCTTAAACAATTCAATAATGAAAGATATTATTCACACCACATAGAGAACATATACTATAAAAACCTTACTATACTATAAAATCAGGAAGAAAACGCAGAGTGGTTATGTTATTCGAAGTGTACAGTATTACACACGCAACTTATCAATCACCTCTCCTACCGACATCGTTTCGATGTCTGGCATCTGCAGCAGACGTACAAAGATATGTTCAGGGAAACCGGTCACCATCCACTCCATCGCTGCTCCAGTAAACCCTGCTAATCTCGCTCTCCTAATCTCGCTCACGTAATTATCTATCTGCTCACTGGTCCGTCCCGAGCTTGCTATAGGCTTTAAAACTTCCATCGGTGCACGCGTCCTTCAGCCGCCCTTCAGTATTTTTCCGCTTTCCCTTGGTCATCCCTCTCCAGGTAGAGATTCAGTGCATTACCCTCTAAATACAACGGCACAAGGTTTGCCACATCTTTTATTTGCTGCAGCTTCGCCACAAATCACACCTTCTTTATCTAGGCTACCACATCACCTTCCCCGGTGAACGGTCTCAACACGTCATTTCTGATTCTGATTTTTTGTGGCCATTGCAAACGAAGAACAAGAACAACAAAATTTATTTAAAAATCTAATTCTCGCACGTATCCTCACCACTGGTAACAACATGCTGAAATAGCTTGTAGTTTGAAGGCACGTAAATAAACTTGCTTTTACCTCGACTTGCGATCAGATACCGCTGGCAGATTGATCAATTCTTCACCCGTGTTCACACAACCTCTCTCTGTTTACGATTGGCCTCTGTCATTGCTCGCATCCCCAGGAAAAAACCAAACGCAGGGAAAAGCTTTTCTTCCCACTCGCTGACGTGACATCATCTCTCGTCGCTTCCAATCTTCCTTCAACCATAGAAACACAGAAACAACAACAGGTAAAATAACACACACCAGAACAGACCGGCTATAACCGAGGACGGAGACGAAATAACAAACATAGAAGTAAAATTCACAAAGTCGTTAATTATGAATCAGCGTAAGCGTCTCCTCAGGCTATAAAAAAACAGCTGTAGGAAAGGATAAACAGATAGAACAGAGCCCGACAAGTAATGATGATCACATCAAAATTATAGAAATTCAAATCTAAAGTATGAACGAGAGCAACCAGCGTCCACACGTTGATGGAATGACATCATCAGTCTTTAAGTTTCAATTTTATAACAGGCGAACAGAGAAAGACGGAGAAAAGGAAGAAAAAAAGGAAAAAAGAAGCAGAATATTTAATGAAAATGTTTCGTGTAAATTTGATGATATTCTCCTATCATTTTATTCAATCCTCCAGGGAGTGACGTTAATAAAAGAAATAGCAAACGAAATAGCTAAGATTAACAAGGATAGTCAAATTCTCACGCATAATTTTAGCAAGCACAATACAATATGTGAGGAATTCCTTTAGTGATTAACTAGCACCGAAATTTCGCTGACATTCCGAAAGTGTTGCATGGAAGTTACCAGCATATGGTGGGAAAATATCTTCGTTTGAAACAGATATTTCCTCACCCACCTATTGTAGCCTTCAGATGGAATAAGAATATAAGAGAATTATTGATCTCTATTTCTGGCTCCATGATAACTAACACTGGAGTATCTGCACGCTGTACCTTGAAAAACAGCTGCAAGAGAAGTAAGCCCTATTTTAGAGCAAATTATTATGCTACATTATTACAGTTATAATACCGTAGCTGTTAAATACTAATCATCGAGCAGGCCCAAACCTTTATTAAAAAAAACTCAAAGAGACTTGCAACATGTGTCAAGTGAATTCCATCAGTATTCATAACAGAAATGTTATGATTTATACAGAGGGTGGGTCATGTAGGGATTCCTATTTGGTGTTCGCAGCAGAATGCACGAAACACAACTTGATTTATATTGGTTTTACAACAGAATAATTAAACAAAACATTTAATGGACACAGATATTACGTCAGGCACAATAACAATAGTTCGACAGAACTTGCTTAAAATTTTGCTTCAAACGGCTGCAATTTTGAAAAAGACTTGAAAGTGCAGATTCTCAGAAAATATTCTGAATCTGCTTCACTTTCACTTCTCAAAATGCATGAGGAGAAATATGTTTGCAGGTTATTAACATCAGGCCTTGGAGGAATTAATAAAATGACAGGAGAAAATCATAGAATTTACACACAACTGTTTGATTAACTATTCATTTCCGTTATTTTTTTTTTCCCCCATTTTTCCGTCTTTTTTCTGTCTTTTTCTTTCACCAGTTATAAAATAAAAAATTTAAGGACTGATATTGCCCGCCTGATAGAGGGCAGTGAGTGCCTGGCAGCATTCCAGATGTCAGTTACCCTGTCTGGGTCTCTTCTTGGCCCAGGACTGTAGCTCAGTCAAGATGAGTTGCGGAAAGGCCCGTTTGACAAACGGCGACCACACCTCTTCACCGTTTAAGCAGAATATCTGGAGATGCCGCAGCCTCAGCGCATGTCTACGCATCATTAGCTACGGCATGTCCAGCCCTCCGCGTAGAAGGTGCAAGCAGCAGATGGACAGCCTTCCCAAAGGAACCTGTCCCCTCAACAAGAATTTGAAGAGGACGCACTCCAGCTTGGTGAGGCGCGAACGGAGGCAAGGCACAACAGTCAGGGGGTTGTAGATGACAGACGCTATATATGCAATCGCCACCGCCACCCGACCTTTCAGTGACAGTTTCTTCGCAGCCTATTTCCAGTGACACTGCCTACCCTGCTCATCACCATATGGAGAGCTGGTCCGAACCAAACCCCGAGCAACTTTTCTGGTCCAGCGACCCACGACGCTGTAGGACAACATGGACTTGCCTCTTCAGCCCACCGACTTATCCGGGTTAAAATTTGCCCCCGTCAACTTTTCATATTCTTCCAATAATATGCCCACCAACTCGATTTCTGAGGTATCCTACAGTATCACGATGATGTCATCCGCATAATCCGACACAGCCCTTCCACATCCCGGTTTGAGTGGGATGCCCTGCAGCAGCTCCAGATCCGCAGTAAAGGCTCAAGAGTCAATAAGTACAGAAGGGAGGAGAGAAGGATCCCTTGATGGACTGATCTCGTAATTTGAATCGGTTCCAAGAGGTGGCCATTAACTTTGACCACCGAGATGCCGCTGTGCATTGCGGCGACTCAGCTTCTGAAGACGGGGCCGAAGACAGTTGCTGAAGACGGGGCGGAAGCTAGTTGCATTGATGACAACCTCCAGGTACCGTATGGTCGACCCTGTCGAATGTTTTCGATTGATGAGAGCCCTACCGAATCCAGGTTTACACCCTACCCTTTCTATGATGTATCGCATAAGGTGGAGGTTGTCGTATATGGACCTGGTTAGGATTGCGCAAGCTTGTGTGCCTCCCCAACCAAATCCTCGTTGACAAGCGCCAACCTCTTCGCTAACACTTTGACCAAAATCTTAAACTCTGTTGAACAGTATGGACCTGAAGTGCGTCCCTCTTGTTTTCGTCTTTCCATATCTGCGTCACAGATCTCCCGTTCTGCTGCGATTGGCAATAGAGCGCTTCGAGATCGGAGTATAAGTCTGGCATATTTACGTAAAGCTCGTCGGGCAGACCTTCAAAACTGAGTAACTTGCGCCTCATGGAGCCGACAAGGGCATCCTGAATTTCGGCTGAAGTTATCGGTCTTTCGAAGTGCTCATCACCGGCCGCCGAGAGGTACGGCAAGCCGTCGAGGTAGGGTTTGAAGTCGACCACCATCTCTGACCTACCCGTCACCTTGAACAACCGAGAAAAGTGCTGGCAAAAGGCCTCATGCATCTGCCTAGCATCGCTCACCTTGTGTCCGTCTTGGTCCGTCAATGGCCGAATTGTGGTTTTGTTACCACGCTGCTCCCCCTCCACGCGGGCCCATTGAACAGCTTTGGTTCCCTCGTTTCTCTAGCACGTGCCTTAACTCTGACAATGTAACCATTGAAGAAATGATCTAATGCCATTCTCGCTGATAGCACGTCGGTTGCAATGCCACTACAAATAGCCTCGTCGAACTTAGCTACCACCTCCTCCTCCTTTCTATTTTTTCTAACATTACTTGTTTGCTAAACCCTATCGAAATCATCCTCACCACTCTTTTGAGACTTCCCCAACACCATCTGTTGTTGACGACATCCCCTGACAACTTTCGCTAAACTAAATTGTCGATCTGGTCCCTGTAAGCCTTACGCGCCAGAAGGAAATATTCAGCTTCCAGTAACTAAATCCAAACCTAGGCATCATATCTAGGACGACCGTAATGCCTACAAACGACGGTTTTAAAAAAGTGGACAACCTACACTATTGCTATCTATTTTCCTAGTGAAAATCATGTCTTTGTACGATCTAGATGACCCTATGCGGTCGGTTCAGGACCACACTGGCGCATTAAGGAAATCTCGTTGGTACCTGTCAGATAGTTGCTACTGGCTGATCAGGTGCGTGAGGCTTTTGCACCCACCTCGCTTCTATCAGCTACTACCACACAATCCCAGCGTACGTCTAAGATGTCATTCCAGTCTTCCACTAACAATAAAGGGCGAGATGTACCCAGAAAGGCTTCCAGACGCTTATAGAAATCCGGCTGTTTGGCTCCGGTAGGGGCATAAACGGCCACAAGTCTGCAGGCACCAGCTTCGCTCTTGCTCACATCCAGGATCACCAACTTACCTGATCGTGGTAAGTACTATCCTGTCCGTCTTAGTATCAAATATATGTCCGTATGTTTTATAGTTGTCTATTGCGTTCTTGGTCCAATTTTTGGAATTATATATACATATAGCCGCGTACGTATACTTTTGCTCACCATATTGATCGATTGATCGATCGATTGATAGACAGATAGATAGACAGACAGATAGACTGATAGATAGATAGATAGATAGATAGATAGATAGATAGATAGATAGATAGATAGATAGATAGATAGATACATACATACATACATACATACATACATACATACATACATAAATAACTACATACATATACGTTTGCTTCTCCTAGAAATTCGTTCTCCCTAAACATACTGGAATGTCTTTTGGAGGTAAAGATGATCCTGTATACTATTTATTGGAAATGCATTACGATAATCCACAAGAGAAGGAAGGTAGGTTCATATTTGTTCCCTGTATTTGAAATATTTGTGTGTCCTACATGATTAGATTGTTTGACATACTCTTTGACATACTTTGACATACTCTTTGACATACTCTTCTCTTTCACATACTGATTTGTTTATTCTATTTTCCTCTTCGACGTACTCTCATGTTTGGCATTCTTTTCTATTTGACTAACTCTCCAGTTTAACATTTTTTTCGACTTGATTAACTCTCTATTTTATCCTCTCATTTTCCTTTTATTTTTAATCTTTGCAATTAAGATATTTCAATTTGCTTTTCTCCATATTGTAGGCGTGCTCGATTCCTCCGGAATAGACATAACTCTTACTAAATCTAAACGTCAATACAATGTTGGAATATTATCAGTGGGATATACTGTGAGAGGTTGTACGCAATTAATTCCACCTTATGCCAAAGAATTCAAATATTACGGAAACTGTGAGGCGTGTGGATCTATGGTAAGTGTTTTAAATTTAATCTTTATAAAGTCTCGTGAAATAAGGTTTCTAACAATACCGTTTGCACAATGAATGAATTCAATGGAATTGTGAAATAAATAAATTGAAACTGGGTTAGATACACGTCATCTTTAGTATTAATCCCTTGTTTTCTCTAAATTATATTATTAGTGATAATATATAAGGATGATGAACGACTTGATAATGTATTGATATTTATTCATATGCTGGATTGATTGAACCAGTAGAGAGCCGAAATAAAAACTCTTTTAATTCATTTACGTTCCTTTATCTTACGAACATATACACCTCTATATATAATTTGCCTTCCAGTAGTTTTTAAGTTGATATTAGAATATTTTTAATCAATAAACTCCTTATTTACATAAGTATGGTTTTATAAAAATGCATGAATTACCAGCGTAACTCTACTGTGAAGCTTATACATCTGTTCCATTCACACTCTAGAATAGATAAAACAAATACCAGTCAAGTTTAGTGGTCAATTAGAATGACCACACGACATCTAAATATATGACTTTCTTAAAGGGCCAAACACTAAAAAATTTCCAACAATTCTAACAGACAGAAAAGTGCTGGGCCAGGTTTGTAGACATATCCTGGTTACCAAAGTAGATATACCCTCGTACCCGTGTTAGAAGCAATTACTTAAGACATTGTTATTTCATTTTCCCATAAAGATTAAACCTGAAAGAAATAACCAATGGAATGAGGACGGAGTTAAGATGATAGGCGTTCTACTTCATGCACACAAGGCAGCGAAGAAGATAAGGCTTCATCATTATCGTGATGGTAAGAAGCTTCCTGATATTATGTATGATGACAATTACGATTTCGATTACCAAGATCTGAGGCGCATCGAGAAGGAGATTACACTTTTAAAGGTAAGATATATGAATATACCCTGAACACAATATATATATATTCTCTTATTCTCTTATTATACATATACATATATACATGGAAGCACTCCGTCGGTTACGACGACGAGGGTTCCGGTTGATCCGATCAACGGAACAGTCTGCTCGTGAAATTAACGTGTAAGTGGCTGAGCACTCCACAGACACGTGTACCCTTAACGTTGTTCTCGGGGATATTCAGCGTGACACAGAGAGTGTCAAGGCCGGCCCTTTGAAATACAGGTACAACAGAAACAGGAAGAAAGAGTGAGAGAAGTTGTGGTGAAAGAGTACAGCAGGGATCACCACCATCCCCTGCCGGAGCCTCGTGGAGCGTTAGGTGTTTTCGCTCAATAAACACTCACAACGCCAGGTCTGGGAATTGAAACCGCGATCCTACGACCGCGAGTTCGCTACCCTAACCACTGGGCCATTGCGCCTCCACTATATATATATATACATACATACACACATACATACATATATATATATATATATATATATATATATATATCCCGTGATCACGTGACCGACCAGGCTATCAGCAGTTGCTACACATCGCTGGTCACAATGCGTATGTATGTATGTATGTATGTATGTATGTATGTATGTATGAATGTATGTATGCATGTATGTCTGTGTGTGTGTGTGTGTGTCTGTCCCACCACCACCATTGCTTCACAACCGATGTTGGTGCGTTTGCGTCCCTGTAATTTAGCTGTTCAGCAGAAGAGACTGATAGAATAAGCACCAGGGGGCAATTTCTTAAACTGAAGGGTTATGCTCCAGCATGGCCACCGTCAAATGACTGAAATAACTAAAATAATAAAAGAACACCAGAAAACCGTTCCGTACCACTAAACCAAGAAGGTTCTTTGAATATGAACGATGTATTTTAAGGTTAAATAGTAATTCCGTTTACGTTTGTGTAACATATTTTGGTTGGATAACGTAGTCATTGGTGTTACTTTACTTTCTATATTCTGTAACTGTCACAATATACTTTTCTAGGCCTGAAATTTTTGTGAAGAGGGGGGGCAGTTGATTAGATCGACTCCAGTACACAACTGGTACTTAATTTATCGACCCCCGTAAAGACGAAAGGTAAAGTCGACCTCTGCAGAATTTGAACTCAGAAGGTAAAGACAGATGGTCATAATATGCAAACATTTCTCATGGCACCAATACACTGTTTACAGATGCTTACATTTTATATGTTTTCCGTGAATTTTTCTCTGTCCAGCTAGTTATTATTATTATTATTATTATTTTTTTTTTTTTTTTTTTGAGTGAGAGAGCAGTGCAGGCCATCAAAGTGACACTGGGGTATATTATACGAAGCCCAGTATACCCATCATGACTACCCGTCTGATAAGCGTACACCAGGCACATGCATCACAACCATATGTGCGCGACATGGTGATCTCATATCAAGATAAACATCGAATGAGCTTGCAGGTGGGGCCCAGTTAGAATATTTTTCTTGTCGAGTAACCCATCCCGCTCAAAATGTCCCTGAATAAGGGTTGTTTAAGGATGTTGAACGAAACACCCATGTTTCTGAAGGTGAATTACCCAAACCTCCAAGAATTCCTTTCAACACACGGCTATGATGCTCCCCAACTACTTCCACTTGTGATCAGAGATGCACATATCGTCAGCCACTAAGGGACATGCTCAACTGGTTAAGGTCAAACAACTGACAAGCAAACCTGTGGTATTGAGCAGAATATTTTCTGTAGCCCATCTTTTATACCAAGACAAAACAATGTACATGATAACACTTCCAATCAGTTAAGATAAGAAGCCACGAGAGATTATTATCATCATTACTATTGTTAATTTTTTTTCTGTTTCAGGATGACATCCTACAAGTAGAATGTGTTTATGGCACTACAGATAGAACCAATTTTACAGAAGTAAGTAATATTTCTTCCGAAAATATTGATTTTTATATTTTTGAATTCTCTTTTTCTAATTTCTCCTATTCATGTTGTTACTTCAAATAACTGATATCACTTTTAGTTGACTATCTTTATAATTATTTCATCTAAACTTCATCATTTAAATAAACCAGTTATAGAACCTAAAAATATATGACTCTAGGACACCGTAAATGAAAGATTTTTATTCGCATACATACATAAATATACACATACAAACATGAATACATATATGAGTACATATGTATACACACATGCACACACACCACAGACGTTAAATCTCACGAATTTATGGTCTTAGATTAATTATTAGTTGATTATGAACTCATATATCTCTCAGTGCGGAGGCACATGGCTAGTGGTTAGAGCAGCGGACTCGCGGTCGAGGCATCGTGGGTTCGAATCTCAGACCGTGCGATGTGTGTGTTTATGAGCGAAACACCTGAGCTCCATGCGGCTCCAACAGACAGTAATGGCGAACTTCTGCTGACTCTTTCGCCATAACTTTCTTTCATTCTTTCCTCCTGCATCTTGCAGCTCACCTGTGACAGACCGACATCCCATCCAGGTGGGGAACCTATACGCCAAGGAAACCGGGAAATCGGCCCGAATGAGCCAGTCGTGGCTCGAGAAGGAACAAACAAACAACATATCTCTCAGTGTTTTATCCCATGTCATGTTTTATCCCATGTCATGTAGGACAACCTTAATCCAGTTATAATCTCCTCTTGAAGTGTTCCTTCTTTTTTATAATCTCGTAGTGTGATTTAAGAGCAATTGTACTGATACTTGTTACATTCTTAATACCATGTAGAGGTTCCCTTCTATTGGTTTGACCCAGTGTAAAATTTGCTATCGCTGTTGTTGATCCTGCTTATTTTTTATTGATTTACCTATGATAAAAAATACTCCAGCCGTGATATGTTTGCTGTGATTATGTTTTTCACATATAACATCTACGACTACATTTCTCACCTCAATATGTCATTTTTTTTCAAAACTGTAAGGTTTGAATTTTTCAGATACTCTGATTCCAGGTCTACAATATCTAATGTATTCTTCTATTTCTAAGACTTTAGGGTGTGATTTTGAGAGATATTTGGCTGCTTTTTTTGGCTAGTAGGATGTTCCCATTAAAACACCGGCAACAATGTTTGATTAAACGATCCAACCATGTTTGAGTTGCTAACTCCAACCTGTTGATGTTGTCTCCGAAAATATTATATTACGACATAATAATGATCTGCTTAATCGTCAGACCTGCAAAAAAAGCCTAAGTATCGCTCCCCAAGAGTACCAACCCATTAAAAGGGGATCTATATCACACAAGTGCAACGAAACTCTGCAGAATATGTAGGACGAAAATCAAAAACGTGACTCACATTGTTAGTGCTTGTGAAAGTCTTGCGCAGAAAGAGTACAAGCGCAGACACGGCAAGGTAGCCCGAAACGTTCACTGGTTAATATGCTGGAAACATGGATACCAGGTAACGAGTGTTTGGTACCAACATACACAGGAAAAAATAATGGACTAAAACGAGAAGACAAACATCCTCTGGGACTTTGATTTCCAGACAGACAAGGTGTTATAGCATCGAAGGCCGTATATAGCAACATTTAGGAGGGACAGTGCCAGGAGATCAATATATTATCATGAAAGAAAGAGAAAAGGTTGACAAATATGGAACCCTAATAATTGAGATCGCCAAATTAGTCGGCTACACAGACCACAATTTATGATCTCCACAGTCAGTTTTTGATGGGACACGTAGCCAGGGACCCGGTTACTGGAAGTTGAACGCGTCCTTTCCGGTGTGCAAAGACTACAGAGACCGGATTAGCGAAGTAGTTAAGCGGCAGTCAACTACTGGTAGTGTAAAGCCCTGAAGAGGGCGATTAAGGCAGAATCCCTAGAGTTTAGTAAAAAGTTAGCAACGGAAAGAAAGATTACAGGGAAACCTAGTTAGCAAACTAGAAGAGGCGATTTGTAAAGGCATTGCGACTGACATGTTAGTGGCGAGAATGGCTCTTAACTATTTCTTTGAGGCGAAACATGAAGGCCACTGAAATAAGAAAGGTGATGAGCAAGGCCCGAGCGCTAAAACAGGAGGAAACTAAAGCCGTCCGATGGGCTTGAACGCTGGAGATGAGATGTAGCAACAAAACCACAATCGGATATTTGACGGATCGGGACGAGGGCGTGTTAAATTGTTCTGAGCAGATGTGTGCGGCTTTTCAAAAGCACTTCACGCAACTGTCTGGAGGGAGCGATGGGTCAACGACGGTAGCAGACTTTAGTACGTACTTAGATTGCCTGCTGCAGTTCTTGGCGGCGAGTTTCAGCGAAAAGCCGATAACGGCCACTGAAATAAGAAAGGTGATGAGCAATTGCACAAATCGCAAGTCACCAGATTTAGATGGTCTGCCCTATGAATTCTAAGTATTCATAGCGGATTTGTTTGGTGACCTCTTGGCAGACGTTTACGGAAATTGGCAACAGAACGGGAGAATTCCTAGTGCAATTAGTTGAGGTGTGGTGACACTGCTTAAGAAGGACGCCGACAGTGGAGTCATACTAAGGAATTTTCGGCCCATAATTCTCCTAAACACAAAGTGAAAGATTTTGGCCAAGGTGTTCGCGAAAAGGTTTGTGATTGTCGTTGGTAGTCTATTAGGGGAAGCACAAACGTGCCCAATCGCGAACAGGTCTGTCCACGACAACCTCCACCTTATGCGATACATCATAGAGAAGGCTGAAACTAAAGCTGGCTTCGGTGAGGCCTGATCCATTTGGATCAATCAAAAGCTTTCGAGAGGGTCGACCATCGCTACCTGGAAGCCGTCTTTAAAGCGGCCGGTTTGGGACCCGTTTTCGGAGGCTGGATCGCTGCAATACACAGTGACATCTGCTCGGCGGTCAAAGTAAATGGTCATCTATCGGAACTGTTTAGTATCGCACGCTCGGTCCATCAGGGCTACCCGCTGTTACCTCTTCTGTATGTGATGACTTTCGAGCTTTCGAGCCATTGCTACGAAAGTTGGAACAATCGGAGAGGATCCTTCCTACTGGAACTGGGACTTTGAAGAACAGTGTCTGCATACCCGGACGAAGTTACCATCATGGTGTCAGATGCCTCCGAAGTGGAGACTGTCGGCTCCATTCTAGAAGAATATGAGTCCGTTGCAGGAGCCAAAATCAATGCCGAGAAGTCGGTGGGCTTGCGACTGGGGACCTGGAGAGGCAGGTCGATGCCGTCAGACGGCATCCTCGTAGGCTGGACTGACGGACCAGTTAAACTGCTCGGGGTCAGGTTTGGTCCCTACCTCCAGGTGAATAAGAACTGGGACGAAGTGACGAACAGGGTGGCCAGTCTTACCCAGAAATGGGCTGAGAAGAAAATGTCCTTGAAAGTCGGGCAGAGGTGGTGAATGCCTACATCGCTTCCTATATCATTTATCGTCTGATCATCGTGCCTTGCCCCAGCTTTTGCTTGATCGATTTGGAGTATCCCTTGTTCATATTCCTGTGGAAGGGACGAGTTCCAATGGTCAGGCGGTCAGTCAGCTGTCAGCTCCTTCTGAGCGGCGGCTTAGGCATGCCGTGGCTTTTGATGCGTAGACATTCATTCAGGTTACACCACCTGCAACGACTTCTAGAAGTGAACGTGTTGGGGCTCCGTTCTGAGGCACGCATTTGTATTTTGTCTCGTGGTAAATTTGGTGAAGTTTAACGTAGTTTTCGTACCTTATATAATCATTTTGTAAATCTATCTTCTTTACAGGGTGGTTTTAGCACTAAGCATGAAATGTGTCAAGCATACATCATGCATTATCCAGAAATAAAACTAAAACGTTGTACTAGCGGTTTAAATTTTGATCACAAACTAATCGGGTATGTATGTATTTATGTATCTATCTACCCACCTATCTATCAATCAATCTATCTATCTATCTATAAATTTATCTTCACACTCATTCATACATATTTCTACTTACACACATGCTCAAACCATTCCACACACACACATACAAACACACACACTCACCTACAGACATGTACACGCATACACATAGGTATCTGCGTGTGTATTCACCCCTCCAGCTATCTACTATTGATCTTTGAATCTTTGAGTACCGTAAATCCTCGAGTTATAATCCGCAATTTTTTCCCAAAAATTAAAGGTCAAAATCCCTAGTGCGTACTATATACGAGGTTAAAAATGAAACATATTTTCTAAGCAATGTCCGAGTCTCTATTTGCTGTTCGGCAATGTTTATTCAGACGCATTTTGTGATGTCGGGCGCGAAAATACCTTAAGCTAAGCATGAAAGCAATGAAGTCATAAAAGAATCATCCATAACTTGCAGTAAGCAACATTTATTAAAATAAAAGTATTCATAACACAGAATAACATGTAACAAAAACAATTTGCAAACATATTTACATTCCCATATAACAGTTAAGAACATCACCATTATTGTATTACGCATGCACAGAAGTTTGTTCGACTAGGTGCTGCTGGCTTACTTACGCAGGACTCACGTCGTGCATAATAAAGGGGTGCGTATTATACACAAGGTTTAAGTTTTTCAGAGGTACAGCTCCCTAAAAATCCCCTGCGTATTATACGCAAGAGCGGACTATACTCGAGGATTTACGGTATATGTCTATTTCTGTATATCAGTGAGTGTGTAAGAGTGTGTGTGCGTGTGTGTGTGTGGTGTGTGTGTGTGTGTGTGTGTGGTGTGTGTGTGTGTGTGTGTGTGTGTGTATGTGTGTGACTCAGATTTCCCTAAACTACGATCTTTAAGTGAGAACTGTTCCTCTTCTAGTCTGCATATTAATATTATTTGGCTTCAAGGCGGCGAGTTAGCAGAAACGTTAAGCAAGCCAAGGGGAAGTAGCGGATGCATATATCGCCTCGGTTGTGTACTACCACCTAGCTGTCGTACCTTGACCTAAGAAAATTCTGACCAGCTTGGGTCGCTTACTTTTCTGATTCTTATGGAAAGGTCAGGTTCCGCTGAGCAGAAAATCTATCTGCTATCAACAACCACAGCGAGGTGGTCTTGGAATGCCATCCCTGATGATGCCGCGCCACGCCTTGAGGCTGCCGCACCTTCAGAAATATCTAAATCACTGCAATGGTGTGGACATGGATGGAAGCACTCCGTCGGTTACGACGATGAGGGTTCCGGTTGATCCGAATCAACGGAACAGCCTGCTCGTGAAATTAACGTTTAAGTGGCTGAGCACTCCACAGACACGTGCACCCTTAACGTAGTTCTCGGGGATATTCAGCGTGACACAGAGAGTGACAAGGCCGGCCCTTTGAAATACAGGTACAACAGAAACAGGAAGAAAGAGTGAGAGAAAGTTGTGGTGAAAGAGTACAGCAGGGATCACCACCATCCCCTGCCGGAGCCTCGTGGAGCTTTTTAGGTGTTTTCGCTCAATAAACACTCACAACGCCCGGTCTGGGAATCGAAACCGCGATCCTATGACCGCGAGTCCGCTGCCCTAACCACTGGGCCATTGCGCCTCCACGGTGTGGACAACGACGAAGACGAAAGTAAGATTGAACTGCTGTGTGCGTCTTTCGTGCGACACGTCTTTCAGCAGTTCATCTCATTGACAGAGTTACAGTCATGGGTCAAACGTAGACCAAGGTTGGGTGTTTGGCATCTAGAATGTCGCTAGGCGCTCACTGCATTGTACCAGCTGCCCAAAAGCCGTAAGCAGGAAAACAACCCAAGCTTTCTATAGGGGGCTAGTTGAGGGTATGAGTGACGATGGCCTATTATTGAATCTGGACATCGACGAGAACAGTCTGAGTACTCTCTACTAGAGCCCCTTCGGGTCGAAGATCATGGGAAATTTGCAAAAGTCTTTGGCATGGCAGTGCTACAGAGGAGCATTGCCTGTTCGAGACAAGCTCTTCGAACCTGTGTGAGATACTTGTAACGGAACAAAACCGTCCTGCATTGTAATAATTCAGTATCCATGCATTAGAGAGCTGTGGGATTGTGTGGTGTTGTTGCTGTAGCGTGTAAGACGAATTCATCTGACTGCTGAGAAGGAAGGCAGATCTTTCTCTGCTTAACGGCTGTGCAAAAGAGGCTGTGTGGTGGACGCGTCTGAAAGGTTTGAAGATAGGCACTTTCTTACCTGGTCAAAATATCACTTGAAGAGGAAATTGGAGGGTAGAGAGGGAGGTGCTGCGTTCTTGTGTGTTTGTCAAAAGATGGTCGACAGTAAGAAGTCTGGTGAGACTGGATGGATCTACTTTGAATATACTTTTCTAAGCCGGGGGAAAGAAACAGGAAGATATTCCCATGCCTTGGGGATGGCAGAGTAATCCAGGATTTTTGTGTGGGGTTTATCCCGAATTACCCTAAGTGGACCGCCCCGCTCTTGGGAATTCTAATTATCTATTTATTTATTTATTTATTTATTTATAATTTCTCTATTTTCTATTATATATCTTTTGTCATTTCCTTTAATGTGGTAACAACCCCACTTGATTTATGGTAACCCCACATGTTTTTGTAATTTTTGTTTTGTACTGTAACTCGTCCTTCAATATTGTCCACCGTGTCCTGGGCCCTTGTGGCTAATAAAAGAAATCATTATTACCATTTTGCGATGAAAACTCACAGCTTATTTTGCTAGGCATGATGGAAAGTGTCAACTGTCTACAGCTAACAGACTAAGGTGACACTTGTTTACTGGTCATGCTTCAAGAGCCCTGTGAAGAATTCTTGCAGTTCCAAGCAATGCTGATCTGTAGGTGTTCTACTGTCATACTTACACCAATCTTTTTCAGCCGTGTTGGTAGATGAGTGCTGATACTTCTAAGTGCACCAATTACTATTGGTATCACGTCTGCTCTCTTCACTGACCACAACCTTCGTATTTCCCTCTTCAAATCGCCATAGTTGTTTATTTTTTCTTCTTTCACATTGATCCTGTTGTCACCGCGGCATGTTATGTCGTTTATCATTCATGTTCTTTCTTTTTTATTCACCACAGCAATGTCCATTTTCCGATGACTGGTCAGGTGAGCGCACTGGATCATTGAATCCCACAGCATTTTAAAATTGTCATTCTCGGTGGCTCCGTCTGGGGTTTTCTCATACCACGTCTTTGCTCTCTGTAATCCATGATTTCCACAGAGCTCCCAATGGATCATTCTTGCCCCATTGTCATGGCGTCTTTGGTATTCGCGTTGTGCCAGTTTCGGGCATTCGCTTACGATGTGTCATACCATTTCATCCCTCTCGCCATGCATTTTGCATTTTTTGCTGTCAGTAGTGTTGTCTATTCTTCACTTCACATAGCTCGTTCTTGAGCTGCGCATATGAGTGCTTCTGTTTCTATCTTCAGATCACACCCTTCACCCATAGCCACCGGTGCTCCGTGTCTGTCTAGGCGTTCACATCTCTTGCAAACTGACCGTACATTTTAACCCTTCGCTGCTGTTTCCGTTTTTGTATTCATTTCTTCTTGTTTATTTTCATTTCTCTTATTTAAACCACGGCCTCTGTCCTTGAATATATAATATTATCTGTTTCAGGACTAACTTGCAATATAAGAATAACCAAAGTGCAGTTAAAAAAATGGAATTAATAGTCAACGGTTTGGAACCCGAAGTCGGTTTTATTCAGACTTGTGTTAATAAGACAAGTGTAAGTGTTACTTTGCTTTTCCTTTTCTTTGCTAGATTTTTGAGTTTGTGTCTTATTTGAAAATTCTTTAAGGTTGTGAAATTTTAAGATTTGTAAATGAATACTTACATTGGTCAATTTTAAGCGCTACTGCTTACTTGTTGCAAGCAGTGGTAACCTATTTTCCACTTTGGAATTAGTTTGACAATTTAGTGAAGTTATTGTAGCTTAGTTAGTTAGTTGCACTAATAACTTTTACGGTACCTTCAATATTGGTGTGAGAACATATGGTAGAAAAAGAAAACGGTACACATGTATTGCTGACGTAGAAAAATGTAAGAGATATCGAGTTTATCATCATGAGGCGGGAGAACTGGTTCAACTGGTTTTCACAGAATGGACTCTGCTAAAAGTACTCAAAGGAAGGTGGTGGCATTACAACAGGTCGATCACGCAAATATATGTAGAAAACTCTGCACTTTTAAAATTTCACTTACGAATTTAGATCAACCCGAAGCTATTTTAGAAGTACCTTGAAATAGGATTGAACCTGAAACCACTCAAGTGTGAGAAGAATCTCTCTACTACAAGGCCATGATAGTGAAGTTCCTTCTAACAGAATACGACTCATGAATCTGTTTGAGCCATGTATTATGTATTTAGTAGTAAAATGTATAGAACAGATTCAATCAGAGGGCATATTTTACTGCAGTTGAAGCTATTTTACTTAAGTTAAAGAAACTTACGCTTGTAATGTAATGTAAATATCACGAAATCCCATTTGCTCATCTTAAATAATTTTTAGACGAATAATTGGCATCTCTGAAAGAGAGATGTCAGTTATTTGTCTAAAAAATCTCTGAAAGAGAGAAATAGGTGTGTGATGTCTTTATGCATTTCCTGAAAGGTATTTCCAATTAATTTAAATAATTTAATGATTTAAATAATTAATAATTTAAAATGCGCTCTAGTTTTGACTCACTAGAATTTTACTAGGGATTCTATAGCGTTCGCAACTATTATCACTTGTTAAATACTTTGAGGCATTTCTTTTAAGATCCGTAATTCCAAATCAAGTCAACCGCATAAGCCATTTAATCGCATTACTTTTGTGAATATGTGTTTGCATATGCATGTATATACAACCACGTGTAAATTAGATATATCTATGTTTAATTTACTATGATTCTATCAAAATATGTTAAGAAAGAAATACATTAAGGTTTTCTGAATGGAGTGCTTTTAGGGAAACAGGACGGCGCTTGTGACGGAAAAGGATTTGCTACGTAAATGATGAGAAATGACTATAGTTAGAAATCTAAACTGGCTCAAGCAGAATTATAACGTGATGTTTGACTAACCTAACTATCTACTAACCAAAAGGAATCTACAAATAAAGCCCACGAATTGCACTTCATCTTATTTATTTTATAGATCATTTTTTATTACACCTAAGGTATTGAGTAGGGTTTTGTCTTTGATTCTATCTTAAGCCTTGTATATTTCTTTGAACTAATCTATTTTAAGTTACAGTAGAAAATTTACTAAAATATAATTCTTTACTAAATTATGTAATTCTAAATTTAGTTTGGTATATAACAGTTTAAAATATACAGTTACAAGATATCGATATTCTAAAACTTTGTAGCGTATCGAGTATATGAATCAAACTTTCCCGGTAATTAAATCTGATGACCCGACAACTCAACAACCACCTACAACCGAAAAGGTAAGTATCTAATTTTCGACAATAAAATATTTTGAATACGGTTTCTCAATTAAAACATTCAAACAAGTCAATACACTTTCTCACTATCATCCAGTTACTTATATATTTACTTCCGTTACCGTATAACTAATTAGGACACATTCGTGGATTTAGTTTTTGTTTAATGCCTTTTCTTGTTCAACAGATGGAAGTGATTATATAATAATACGAAAATCCTTTCTAGTGTAGGGAAAATGCCTGAAATTTTAGGCGGGGGTGGGTACTCAGTCATATCGACCACAGTGCCCAACTGATACTTATTTCATCAACCCCAAAAGAATAAAAGGCAAACTGGACCTGCACAAGATAAGAACAAAAGGACCAAACTTTGAGATATGACAATATTCACAGACATGGAAATTTAGGTTAATCTATCGGGTTTTTTGTGTTCGACAAGAAGAAACGAAGTGCTTCATAGTCAAAGTATCAATTCAAATAAACAATAAAGGATCTGCAAAAGAAATGGAGAAAATTTCTAAATACTGTAGAAAGAGCCATACCTAGAACATGAAGAATGGAAATTAAAACGTTACCTATAATGATAGGTGCCTTGAGAATGGGAATTAATTATAGTTGCAAAAGTAGTGAAGTTGTTTCAAAACAATGAAGACTTCTACTGTGTATGCAAAATAGTACATGCTTGAAATAATTTCTGCTGCACTAATTCATGCAATGGAACTGTGAACCAATGTATTTTCACAAATTGTAGTCGGATTACTTATTTTAACTATTATTAACTGTATCATTCAGTTAACTATAAACTATTGTAACAAATTAGCAGTTTCAAAATATTCCACTTCTCTCTTATATAAATAAGTCAGGGGACAAATGGTAGTGCTTATGGCATTTTAAATCTTCATAGACTGGTGAGATTGATATTGCTTATGCTCAGCTTGATAATCTCTAACTCAACGTGTATAGAAAATACGTAGACAAAGAGGGATTCCAGAAGAGCTAATTTTGGAGAGGCAGGATAGGAAGTTGGGGTACTCCGTGGTTTGAATACCGTAAGAATAACTTAAGAAGGAAATTAGGTGAGACGAGTCAAGCTGGGCTGTGAGATTATGCAACTAGCTAGTTAAGAAGAATAGTAATTATTGTAGAATCGATAGAAGAGACAAAGAGAACCGGTTTGTTTATGAGCTAATTGTTGAAGTATGTTAGTGATGGATGTTTCGCTAATTAGTTGAGTGACCCGTTGTGTTTGGTGTTAGAGGTCCGTGTGTATTTTGTACGTATGTGTGTGTGTGTGTGTCTCTCTCTCTCTCTCTCTCTGTTTAGATTGGCCGTCTGACTAAATAGGAGTAGTTGTAGTACCATCCACCAGTTTTTTGGTCACCCAAAATTTAGAAAACCGAAAGGGAAAATATCATATTTTCATTTCAATTCGCAAAAATAAGTTTTTAAGATCTTCTCGAATTAAATTCTTTTTATTTAATCTAATTTCACTTCTTTTTTTTTCTTTTTGTATTTTCTAGAATTCAGCTGCAAAATTCTTCGTAAAGACCGGAATGATTTTCATTTCGATTTCTTATTGGTTAATTTAACACTTTTACAAATACTGATCAGATCATATTAATAAAATATCAATTCCTATATAAGTATGAAAAGTAATCTTTGATGTATAGCTGAGGAAAATCTTTCATGAATATTCTAAATTTATACGTATACATACGTATCTGATTGTATGAGCGCGTGTGTGTAAAAATTTAAACTTAATTGCATATACCAATAAAGACAAATTCTGATTATTGCATACGATTTTAGTTTCCAATATTGCATAAGGTAATCGGCGAAATGTGGCATAAAATGAACCTGTATCTGGTGTGATATGAATTAAGGGATTCTTATAAGCTTCATTTTTCCCAATGAGTTAAAGCTTTATTTTCCATAATGAATTAAAATTCAGTGTTACTTGCTTACAAAGGATTCATATCCAGAATGTGATATTTGTTCATGTTATTCTCCGATTCCAATAAAGTTCAAACATTCAAATACTTTTTGTATTATTTCTACGTAATAAAATTTTTCAATAAATAAACCTAAAAATAGTTTTAGAAGCCATTTTGTTCTACTTATTTTGCTTTTCTTGTTCTGTTTATCATCGACTAGAATAGAATGTGATCGACTAGATTGACTGAGACCCGACACATCACTCTGGATGGTTCTTCCAGTAATTAAGTAGTTCAAACTCTACAAAACTCAGTACCCAGGTCTATGAAACTGGCAAGCATGATATATTGTAAACTATCAAATGGATAGCAAAAAAGTTTAAATTTCAAATGTTCCTATTTTTCAAAAAACTTATGCAAACTGAAACATTTAGCAAATTTCAGCTTCTAATAATAGCATAAATAATTCTTTTTAATTCTGGGACCAGTTCAGCAATTTTGGAAAAAGGAAAAGTCGAGTACATCTACCTTGTGCCCAACTAGTAATCATTTTATCGATCCCGAAGGTTGAAAAGCACGGTTGGCGTAGCTGGCTGTAAAAAACCGGAAGAAATACCACCAATAACGATTGTACTAGGTAGCTGCAGCTGCCTAAGAACAAAATTACAAATTATAAATTTCAATAAATTTTAATTCATGATAAGGATTGTTATTACGAACTTTCTTTAAATCTGACAACTGTAGTGGAAAATAAAATATTTGCCTTATAAACAGCAGAATTTTGCTGACTGTAGATATTTGTAAAATAGTGAACCCACCTCAAAGCAAATTGTTTCAAGTGGTATTGCACTGAATAAATCAAAATATGTTCACACTGAAGGCGTTAGTAAATCTCTTGCTATTTTTATTATATTTCCCTGCTTCCTTCAGTCGTCTCCACAAAATACGTAAATATTTGATTTATTTCTACTGTGGAAGTTTTTTTCTATTACGAAGACAATGAAAATACGTGAAGTATCTTATATATTCTTAACTAGCAGTATCGTCCGGCGTTGCTTGGGTTTGTTTCGACCCTTTAGAATTGGAATTTTTGAAAAGTAAAACTTTTGCATTATGTAGCTTGTTATTCTCTTTGGGTAAACATTTTTTCTGGTTGAAATACACGGAAAAATGGCGACATAGCAGTAAAAAAATCGTAAAAAATAGGGATTTTCATAGAAAAAAGCACCTTTTTGATGTAAATAATTTTTGGTGTTAACATGGTCCGATTTGAAATTCTTCTACGGAAGGAAGAGCAAGCCTTCTTCTATCATACTCTCAATTTTGGTCAACTTGCGCCGCAGGGTCTCGGAGGAGATAGTGTAAGTTGAAGGCTACCAAACCTACCATACACAGACAACTTCAGCTTTATATATATAGATTTTATTCTCAGCCATTTCCCTTGTTAAACACAAGCAGAAGGAAAAGACAAAGTTGTGTAACCTATTTGCACATAAATATTAATGGGACGACTGAAACATAGACTAGCAATTCCACGTAGACATGAATAAGCACATAGTTTCACGTTTTCTGTGCGGTAGTCTTTAGAATAACAACAAAACAGATCATTCTAAACATAATGACTCGCTTTTTTTCATAGTTTTGTATTGAATACTAATACTAATTAAGCCTAACATATGTTCTACATATTAAATGATTCACCGAAGATGCGGTACATGATGCTCAAATGCGTTTATTTCTGTCACTCCAGCGCTCACTGCCATTTATAAGGAGTACACAAAAAGACATTTTTATAAACTGTTTTTCCATTCTTAAATAATATATTTGCAGTGAGGGCGCGTGGCTTAGTGGTTAGGGCATTCGGCTCATGATCGTAAGGTTGTGAGTTCGATTCCCGGCGACGCGTTGTGTCCTTGAGCAAGACACTTTATTTCACGTTGCTCCAGTCCACTCAGCTGGCAAAAATGAGTTGTACTTGTATTTCAAAGGGTCAGCCTTGTCACTCTCTGTGTCACGCTGATTATCCCCGAGAACTACGTTAAGGGTACACGTGTCTGTGGAATGCTCAGCCATTTGCACGTTAATTTCACGAGCAAGCTGTTCCGTTGATCGTATCAGCTGGGACCCTCGTCGTCGTAACCGGCGGAGTCTTTTTTTTTAATATATTTGCAATATCACACAATGCTACACCTAAACTACTCCATACATACATACATACATACATACATACAAAAATACCCTGTTGTTGATGTTAAAATTCCAATGAAGAATCCTTGGATCGAGGTTAGAAACCGGTTCTTTCTCTATTGGCAAGAAATCTTGAAATAAACTGAATAATGACATACATATATACATGCATACATACATACATAAATTCATACATACATACGCACACACACATACATACATTTATTCACAAATACATACATACATACATACATACATACACATACGTACATACATACATACATACATAATTACAATAATACCTTGTTGTTGATGTTGAAATTCCAATGAAGAAATCTTGGATTTAGGTTAGAAACCGGTTCTTTCTCTATTGGCAAGAAATCTTGAAATAAATTGAATAATGACATACATACATACATACATACATACATACATACATAATACAAACATACCTACAAACATACATACATACATACATACATACATACATACATACATACATACATACATGCATGCATACATACATACATACATACATACATACATACATACATACATACATACATTCATACATACATACATACATACATACATATAACAAAACAGGAACGTGGGAATTTTTTGTATCATTTATTCTCTATTACACGTATTTCATTTACTTCTAAGGAATTTCCTATTAATAATTTGTCAGACAGAAAAAGTTTTTATAATACAAAAATACATTTGGATGAAGTGCTTATATCTGGATACGCATCAGGAGCATCACAGATATCCCTAGTGAAGGAAAGAGAAACACAGATATACACACATACGTGTGCAGGCATACACGCACATATATCCTAAGAACATCGATAACGATTCTACCAAAAATGCTTTCACCGCATTTTAAACATTAAATGGAGCTTTTTTACTGCAGAAAAGATGTCTTTGCGTCTGCAGGTATCGCTTCAATTAAATCGATGGTTCTGGAAAACCAAATGAGATAATCTGGTCATATTGTTGGATTGGTGGATGAACGCAAACCCGAAAAACTGTTTTATGGCGAGCTTGCAGAGGGGAATCGCAATCGGTGTAAACCTAAAAAGAGGTTTAAGGACGGCGTAAGGACTGCCATGAAGTCACTTGGAATGGATCCAAAGGCCATTAAAACCTTTGCTTCGGACCGAGCTGGATGGTGGACAAAAGTGTGGAGTGAGTGAAAGCGTTTGATGAAGCCAGGATGACATATGCAAAGACTCAAGAGAGATTTAAAGAAGAATATTGAGATCGAGAAGGTGAATCTCAATGACAATGTTGTGCACACAGTTTGTGAAAGACCAAGCTTTCTTTTGCTGGGTTCAAATTCCATTTGCGGACCCCTGAAAAACGAACTTCCACCAATTACTCTGGCTATATATCTGTGTTCACCCTACAGTGTCGTGTATGCTATAAGGTCTGCAAGTCTAACGGAGGTTTCAAAAAACATTTTAAGATCCACAAAGATCAGAACATAACTCCAGCTCTCGGTGGTTGTTCAAATCAGATATACAATCTAAATGGGTGTCTTTTCAATACATTGTGTGGTTTAAAAAGCTACATCAGATGCCATGATGGATTTAAGGTGTAAGTACAAGAGGTGGTCAGAGTCTGAAAAGGGAGTAGACAACCACAACACACACACATATATATACATATATATGCATATGTGTGTATGTGTGTGTGTATATATATATAAAGGTTAGTTGAGTTAAAGCTTAAAATAACCGTCTAAGGGGTAAAAGTATCCAAAATACGACCGGTAGTTTACCTATATTTAAATATAGGTAAAATGTTATGCTCATAAATTATAGGTAAAGACAAAGGTACACAAGTGTTTATCAGGAATCAAAATTTAAAGAAAACAGAAAAAGGATATAACATTGATGAACAGCAATTGATTTGCAGCAATTATTATCCATTATTGATAAATAATAATTGATGCAAATTTTCTGTTTCTTTATATATATATATAATATATATATATATATATATAACGGGAAGCTTTATGAAAATAAACAAAAGACGAAGGCAGGTGGAAGACAAACGAACAATTGTATTAGTATGCGCTCAGGAAATATAAATAAAACAAGTCTTTAACGTTTCGAGCCTACGCTCTTCAACAGAAAGATACACAGAGAGAGAAAACACAGAAAGAAAGAAGGAGAGAAAAAAAATGCGTGCAGTAGCTAACGATATATAATATATATAATATAATATATATATATATATATATATATATATATATATATTATATATTATATATATTAATATATATATATATATATATATATACGCGAGAAAGAAGCAACAAGAATGGATAGGTTTTTAGTACAATCGTTTCATACAAGGACAGGCTTTATTAAAAGTTGCAAAAATTACAGCATATAAACGTGTCCCGTACTCATCAGCTAAAATACATGTGAGTTCTCTAGACATCCTAGTGGTTGAGGCTATACTCATGAAGTAATGTAGATAATTAAGTAACATAAACAGATTTCCAAAGTTCATTAAAGTTCTTTAAAGTTCTTTAAAGAACTTTAATGAACTTTGGAAATCTGTTTATGTTACTTAATTATCTACATTACTTCATGAGTATAGCCTCAACCACTAGGATGTCTAGAGAACTCACATGTATTTTAGCTGATGAGTACGGGACACGTTTATATGCTGTAATTTTTGCAACTTTTAATAAAGCCTGTCCTTGTATGAAACGATTGTACTAAAAACCTATCCATTCTTGTTGCTTCTTTCTCGCTTATAATCACCCCACATTACTGTATTGTTAAAAACAGTATAGTTTTTTTTGGTGCATCTAAGTTAGGTACCATATCAAGTAAATTCATTTAAATTAAGGAATCTTTATTGCTTTATATATTATATATATATTATATATATATATCGGCGCAGGAGTGGCTGTGTGTGATAGGTAGCTTTCTTCCCAACCACATGGTTCTGGCTTTAGTCCCACTGCGTGGCACCTTGGGTAAGTGTCTTCTACTATAGCCTCGGGTCGACCAAAGCCTTGTGAGTGGATTTAGTAGACGGAAAACTGAAAGAGCCCGTTTTATATATATATGTTTGTGTCTGTGTTTGGTTTGCCCCCCCCCCAGCATCGCTTGACAACCGATCTTGGTGTATTTGTATCCCCGTAACTTAGCGGTTTGGCAAAAGAACCGATAGAATAAGCACTAGGCTTACAATGAATAAGTCCTGGGGTCGATTTGCTCGACTAAAGGTGGTGCTCCAGCATGGCTGCAGTGAAATGACTGAAACAAATAAAAGAATATATATATATATATATATATATATATATATATATATATATATATATAGTCAATTTAGGGTAGCAAAAAATTCAAAGAAATTTATCGCTACCAGCGGCCTGGTGGAAAAGAGAAAATAGTCAACGACTACATATATAAATATAACAATTTAGGAATGACCCTAACAGGTCATTCGTCCACCAGAAAGAGCAGCCATAACTCACACCGCCAAGTAGTAGTAGTAATTCAGAAATTAGGTGAAAATTTAAAAACATTTACCCTAATTCATCTTTTAGACGTTGCAACGTTTCTGTGTCATTAATGATTAAATTAGCTTAATTAAAATAAAATTAAGCCAATCTACCATAGTTACACTTCATCAGAAAAAACCTGGGGAGAGAGACAAATATACACGAGGCGTCTGTATCGATGCCTACGGGATATCTGTCTTAAAATTTTCAAGACTGACGTATTCGCGCCAAACTTATCAGCAGTAATATAAACTGCCGATTCAATCTCAGAATTAATCAGAAAATTATCAATTAGTCAATTTAGGGTAGCAAAAAATTCAATAGAAATTTATCGCTACCAGCGGCCTGGTGGAAAAGAGAAAATAGTCAACGACTACATATATAAATATAACAATTTAGGAATGACCCTAACAGGTCATTCGTCCACCAGAAAGAGCAGCCATAACTCACACCGCCAAGTAGTAGTAATTCAGAAATTAGGTGAAAATTTAAAAACATTTACCCTAATTCATCTTTTAGACGTTGCAACGTTTCTGTGTCATTAATGATTAAATTAGCTTAATTAAATTAAAATTAAGCCAATCTACCATAGGTTACACTTCATCAGTAAAAAACCTGGGAGAGACAAATATACACGAGGCGTCTGTATCGATGCCTACGGGATATCTGTCTTAAAATTTTCAAGACTGACGTATTCGCGCCAAACTTATCAGCAGTAAATATAAACTGCCGATTCAATCTCAGAATTAATCAGAAAATTATCAATTAGTCAATTTAGGGTAGCAAAAAATTCAATAGAAATTTATCGCTACCAGCGGCCTGGTGGAAAAGAGAAAATAGTCAACGACTACATATATAAATATAACAATTTAGGAATGACCCTAACAGGTCATTCGTCCACCAGAAAGAGCAGCCATAACTCACACCGCCAAGTAGTAGTAGTAATTCAGAAATAGGTGTAAAATATTAAAAACATTTACCCTAATTCATCTTTTAGACGTTGCAAACGTTTCGTGTGTCATTAATGATTAAATTAGCTTAATAAAATAAAATTAAGCCAATCTACCATAGGTTACACTTCATCAGAAAAAACCTGGGAGAGACAAATATACACGAGGCGTCTGTATCGATGCCTACGGGATGGATATCTGTCTTAAAATTTTCAAGACTGACGTATTCGCGCCAAACTTATCAGCAGTAACTATAAACTGCCGATTCAATCTCAGAATTAATCAGAAAATTATCAATTAGTCAATTTAGGGTAGCAAAAAATTCAATAGAAATTTATCGCTACCAGCGGCCTGTGGAAAAGAGAAAATAGTCAACGACTACATATATAAATATAACAATTTAGGAATGACCCTAACAGGTCATTCGTCCACCAGAAAGAGCAGCCATAACTCACAACCGCCAAGTAGTAGTAATTCAGAAATTAGGTGAAAATTTAAAAACATTTACCCTAATTCATCTTTTAGACGTTGCAACGTTTCTGTGTCATTAATGATTAAATTAGCTACGTCTAAAAGATGAATTAGGGTAAATGTTTTTAAATTTTCACCTAATTTCTGAATTACTACTACTTGGCGGTGTGAGTTATGGCTGCTCTTTCTGGTGGACGAATGACCTGTTAGGGTCATTCCTAAATTGTTATATTTATATATGTAGTCGTTGACTATTTTCTCTTTTCCACCAGGCCGCTGGTAGCGATAAATTTCTATTGAATTTTTTGCTACCCTAAATTGACTAATTGATAATTTTCTGATTAATTCTGAGATTGAATCGGCAGTTTATATTTACTGCTGATAAGTTGGCGCGAATACGTCAGTCTTGAAAATTTTAAGACAGATATCCCGTAGGCATCGATACAGACGCCTCGTGTATATTGTCTCTCCAGGTTTTTTACTGATGAAGTGTAACCTATGGTAGATTGGCTTAATTTTATTTTAATTAAGCTAATTTAATCATTAATGACACAGAAACGTTGCAACGTCTAAAAGATGAATTAGGGTAAATGTTTTTAAATTTTCACCTAATTTCTGAATTACTACTACTTGGCGGTGTGAGTTATGGCTGCTCTTTCTGGTGGACGAATGACCTGTTAGGGTCATTCCTAAATTGTTATATATATATATATATATATATATGTATATGATTCACAATCAAAGGTGCAGAAATGACGTACTCTGAATGAATAAAAAGGTGAAGTACTCCAATGGTAGAGAGAAATCCATGAATCAGGTATTCCAAAACAGTCGGAAGGACGGGGCGGGGTCCTTTCATCACCAACACCACTCCCCACACTGGATCCAACCACCATACCCGCTACATTTCGAACTCCTTATCCTACAAATTCCTCAAACTGTGCATGAAAGCTTTACTCAACTTTGAAGTTTTTGAGACAGACGCCCCTTTTCACACACACACACGCACACACACATATACACACACACACATACACACACACACTTGCACTTATATGTTAATGATGTACACAAATACATGAGAGGTAGTCATAATACTGAAATACGCATAAAGTAAACAGATGCCGACAAATATTATTTATAATACAATTTTTAAAAATAAAAACAGACAATCAATGAAGAGGCAAAAGAAACAGTAAAATGATACATGTTGATTTTATTATTTCTGCTTATTTAGAAACCTGCAATGAACAGGCCATTTCACAGATGCTAAACTATAAATTTCACAGAGTACAACCTTAAGGCTGACACCGCTCCGATAAACGCAGAAAATTTCTGTCTCGCTATTGGCTAAATTTTTAAACCTCTGTAACTTTTTTCTCCAATTTTTTTCTCCACAACATCATACCTTCATAGCAATAAGTCTGGAAAACTACATTATAATAGCCAATTTTCAGATTTTTTACTTTCTTTTAAAAAATGCATATTTTGTGACAGTTTGGCTAGATCTGATCAAGGTAATAAATGGTGTTCTAAGCATCAAACTCCTTATTTCTCTGATTTATTGTAATAAAAGAGAAGATAATGTCAAATTGTGATAGTATTCATACTTTGTTAAAAGATTTGTGTTAGCGACAGAGGCAGTACTAATATCAAGAGGTAATATTTAATTCTACTTAAATATGGATGTTCTGTGAAAGCAAACTATACTGCGAAGAAACTTTCGTATTGGCTTTTGGTGCAAAATACAAAATTCGCTCTTGCTTATATAAACAAGAGTGCATTCTGCACCAAAAGCCAATATGAGAGTTTCGTTCATGGCATCTACTGCAGTATCCATAATACTGGTAGTCATAATACTGAAATACGCATAAAGTATACACGTGTCGACAAATATATTACTAATACAATTTTTTTTTAAATAATAAAAACAGACAATCAACGAAGAGAAAAAAGAAACAGTAAGATGATACATATTGATTTTCTTAGGTATTTCTGTTATTTAGAAACCTACAATGAAGAGGTCATTTCACGGACGCTAAACTATAAATTTCACAGGGTATAACTTTAAAGTTGACACCGCTCCGCTAAACGCAGAAAATTTCTGTCTCACTGTTGGCTATAAATACACAGTTTTTTCGATTTTTAAACCTTTGAAATTTTTCCTCCAATTGTCCTCCACAACATCATACCTTCATAGCCATTAGACTGGAAAACTTTATTATTGTAGCCGATTTTCAGATTCTTTTACTGTCTTTTAAAAAATGCATGTTTTGCGAATGAAAAAAACTAGACCCTCCCATACGCACACACATACACACATACCCACACGCATACACGTGCATACACACACACACACACACACACACATATATATATATATATATAGAGAGAGAGAGAGAGAGGAAGGGAGAGACACACATACACACGCATCCATACGCATATGCACACACACACACACACATTCCCACTCCGTTTACGTACACATGCCAGCACACACACACAGCTAAAGCCACACATTCACACACCTTTTAAGATTGTCACTGACTCACTATTAACTACACCGTCTACACACACATGTAAATACACACACACACACACACACACACATATTTACTACCACACGCAGACACGCTACCGCACACACAAACAAGTAGTTATTGACACATGCGCGCGAACGCATTTGCTGCCACACACCCACTATTACACAGAGATACACACACATACGCGCAGCTACTGCCACACTCACACACACACACATATTGGCCATCTTCACACTCTCCTGTCACAGAAATCACTTTCTCTTTCTCCTTCCACTTCCAGTCACTTCAGAAATGTAACGTCACGTGGATTGTTGGCGACCTCTTATTTTCCCTTCTTTCTCTTTCCGACTAAGAGCTATGCTCGAAACGTTAACAACTCTCTTCTTTCAACGAGTGTCAAATTAATATATTTCTTGTGCACGTCCTCGCGTTTTTTTCTCTGTTTTTTATTTGTTTGTTCTTTGAATTGACTATACATACATATACATATATATATATATATATATATATATATATATATATATATATATATATATATAATGAAAATAGTAATGCAATACGAAAGTATTGCTTTCCAGTAAAGGATAGCCCGTAAGTGTAAAATTATACATATAAAGTAAATAAATGGTACGACGAAGCACCGATATTTACTGGAAAATAGCGATCGTAATAAATACGACGCTAATGTATAGCTTCACTGCATATGTACTAGTAAAGATGCGTGTGTGCAACACACATGAAAAAAATTGTCTTACCTCTAGGAAGAACATCTGAAAAATGAAAAACCTAGAAACGGATAATGCAGTACCGGTTTCAGACTCTTCAAATACGTTTGCCAACGTAGATTTGATTTGTCATCATCAGCCGCATATACCTCGACAACATTTCAAATGTTGCCACATCTATGCCAGTACACTCATCTGAACGCCAAAACGTTAACAGATGATGACAAATCAAATCTACGTTGGCAAACGTATTTGAAGAGTCTGAAACCGGTACCGCATTATCGGTTTCTAGGTTTTTCATTTTTCAGATGTTCTTTCTAGAGGTAAGACAATTTTTTTCATGTTTGTTACACACACTCTATTTGATTTGTCATCATCAGCCGCATATACCTCGACAACATTTCAAATGTTGCCACATCTATTTACTTTATATGTATAATTTTACCCTTACGGGCTATCCTTTGCTGGAAAGCAATACTCTCGTATTGCATTACTATTTTCATTGAAACTTCTTCACTGTTCTCCTTCTGTTAACGTTTTGGCGTTCAGACGAGTGTACTGGCATAGATGTGGCAACATTTGAAATGTTGTCGAGGTATATGCGGCTGATGATGACAAATCAAATCTATGTTGGCAAACGTATTTGAAGAGTCTGAAACCGGTACTGCATTATCCGTTTCTAGGGTTTTCATTTTTCAGATGTTCTTCCTAGAGGTAAGACAATTTTTTCATGTTTGTTGCACACACGCATCTTTACTAGTACATACGCAGTGAAGCTATACATTAGCGTTGTATTTATTACGATCGCTATTTTCCAGTAATATCGGTGCTCGTTGTACCATTTATTTACTTTATATATATATATATATTATATATATATATATATATATATATATTATATATATATATATATATAATATATATATACATAAATATATATATAATATATATATTAATATATATAATATGTATATTAATATATTTAATTATATATATATACATACATACATACGACCGCGTGTGTACCGTTGGCGATTTTTTTTCCTTTCTTCCCTTTTCTGGATCTTTCCTTCTCCTATGTTTCCGACGAAGAGCTCCGCTCGAAACGTTAAACCCTCCTCTTCTTTTCCTTCCCGAACGTCCAATAATACTATATTTGTTCCACGTCCCCGCGTTGTTGTGTTTTTTCTCTTGTGTTTTTATGTTTGGATTAACTTTATATATATATATATATATATATAAAATATTATTAGAGACAAAACCACTATTTTGCAAAACCAACAAGGAAAGACTTAATCAATACATAAAATTTTAATAATAGTCAAAAAAACCGCCACCATATATATATATATATATTCATATATATATAATATATATATTCATATATATATATATATATATTCATATATATATATATATTATTCATATATATATATATATATATATTCATATATATATATATAATATATTCTATATATATATATATATATATATATATATATATATTCATATATATATATATATATATATTCATATATATATATATATATATATATATATATATATATTATATATATATATATATATATATATATATATATATTCAAATTGTGCCATAGAAGCGGCCCCAGGTAAAACTCTTTATTCACATGACACAGATTCCAACGCATGTGTATCGTAGAAAAGTCAGAGGCTGCTGTGGTTATCTCGGGGAAATATCCCTTTATAGATGTAGCAAGACGAAACGAATCGTCCCGGAAGCTACCGCGTGAGTTACACATGCGTACATTTCGGCTTTTGCGGCTTATCAATACCATACAACTGAGTCGCGCGCGCACATGCGTGTGTGTATGTGTACGCCTGTGTAGTTCTTCCCTACCATTTCCTCCTACCTACCTTCAGCGTTTTCCGAATTCATTGGTATTTGATTCTCTTCTATCTGTGGCCGTTGCTAGTCTGCAGTAACACTTGTTATCTTCTCCTTGTCATTTCCCATCTCTTTCTTACTTTTTCTCATGCATTTATCCTTCAAAACCAATAGTTATTTCTCCTCTCTCATACAAAAGATTCTGCTCGAAACATTAAATTATTTTTCCTGACTGCATGAAAATATTTCGTAATTTTAGTTATGGTCAACACTGAAACGCTACTTTCCTATGGTTACATTGCTTGACTATAAATATACAGTGTTATTACTGTTTCTTTTGTTTCTTTTCTTTCATTCGGTCTAGCTCGATTGGGCAGTTTTCTGATGCATAAGTAAATATCTGAATATCACTGATGCGATCAGAAATTCACCATATATACTCTTTACTCTTTTACTTGTTTCAGTCATTTGACTGCGGCCATGCTGGAGCACCGCCTTTAGTCGGGCAAATCGAACCCGGGACTTATTCTTTGTAAGCCCAGTATTTATTCTATCTATCGTTCTCTTTGCCGAACCGCTAAGTGACGGGACGTAAACACACCAGCATCGGTTGTCAAGCAATGCTAGGGGGGACAAACACAGACACACAAACACATACACACACACTTATATATATATATATAATATATATATATAATATATATATATATACGACAGGCTTCTTTCAGTTCCCGTCTACCAAATCCACTCACAAGGCATTGGTCGGCCCGGGGCTATAGCAGAAGACACTTGCCCAAGATGCCACGCAGTGGGACTGAACCCGGAACCATGTGGTTGGTTAGCAAGCTACTTACCACACAGCAACACTACGAAATGTTACTTTGCCTAAGATAAAATTCGTCTACTTCACTTTTCCTTGGATCAGTGTTTACTATCACTGTTTTAGTCTACACAGCTCTATCTAGGTGCAATGAGCTAATCACCAAGAAACAAAAAGAAATATTGCGCAAGAGACCAGAACTGTGTTATCTTGCTGTCCTCAATTTATATCTCTTTCTTTACTATCCACAAGGGGCTAAATACAGAGAGGACAAACAATGACAGAGAAACAGATTAAGTCGATTATATCGACCCCAGTACGTAACTGGTACTTATTTAATCGACCCCGAAAGGATGAAAGGCAAAGTCGACCTCGGCGGAATTTGAACTCAGAACGTAGCGGCAGACGAAATACCTGTTTCTGTTTCTTTATTACCCACAAGGGGCTAAACACGGATTAAGTCGATTACATCGACCCCAGTGCGTTACTGGTACTTAATTTAACGACCCCGAAAGGATGAAAGGCAAAGTCGACCTCGGCGGAATTTGAACTCAGAACGTAACGGCAGACGAAATACGGCTACGTATTTCGCCCGGCGTGCTAACGTTTCTGCCAGCTCGCCGTCCTCAATTTATATCATCGTGCAATAGACCAGAGCAGTGGTGGGAGCTGACTGAAGAAAAGGAGTACATATATAAAGGGAGATAATTAGATGCTACGGAACACCGTGTTAGGTCACCAAATGAAAGCATAATCGATATATTACAAGAAAACGAGACATTGTTTTTATTTTCAGTTATGAAAATTATTTATTAAGTCACACTTGGAAGAACATTTTGAACTCAGATAGTCAGTGAGTAAATGTAGTTTTTTTTTTTAATGTCTGGAAAAACAGCGGAAAATAGTGTTTCATCCACTGTTGACAGATGTTCTTAGTGATACCCATTAGTGAACGGTTAAGCAAAAAATAATCCTTAGAGTATGAACATCATTATTCATAATGAACTGCTTAGCTATAAATTCCGAAATTGTGCTCTTTCTTCGACTGCAGTCCTCTAAAACTTTAGAAAAACGAAAAGAAAATCATTAAAGTATTATTTTAATAGGGATTCCTTCAAATTAAAACATATAAAGATAATACCAAGGCTTGAAAAAGAATTATACATGTCTTCTCATGAATACATACATACACGCGCATGCACGCACACGCACACACACATTCTCTCTCTCTCTCTCTCTCTCTCTCTCTCTCTCTCTCTCTCTCTCTCTCTCTCTCTCTCTCTCTCTCTCTCTCTCTCTCTCTCTCTACTGCGTCTACCAAATCCACAAACCTACAGTGTAACATATGCAAAGAAACATTAGTATGCAAACGATGCATTAAATCTAACATGCTTCGGTCCCAATTCCTCTTCTACAAACCATAATAAACTAGAAAAAGAACAAAAATAGTGCACTTCGCATCTTCATAGGTCGATCACAAACCACCTACACAAAGAAACAAAACAACTAAAATCGATAGGATCTCTGTCTTTTACAACTCCAAGTTCCAATCTTAGCAGTTTCCAGCACATATACAATCATTACAAACACCGAGAAAAATTTAAAACACCACGGAACAACATGTGACGTAGGTAGAGTGTTTGCCACTACAGCTCTAAGGTTTGCGGCCCACCGGGGGCCCCCAAGCCTACACGGACTTAATACAGTAATCCCAAAAGTGCCGTCACCACAAAAGCGTCGCTCGGAGCGGACAACTTCCATCATCTGGCTACGCTGCCAGGGACAACCGAGAGCTCACCCACATTGTTATTCGACCAGAAATAGGTTACAAGTAAATTTCTTTCAAATGATACCCAACCGTCTTAGAAGCGAAGACACTAAATAATGTCTTGGGTAATCTGCACTTAGGAAACAATCTGCAGAAGTAAAAGATAAAAGAAAAGTCTGCGATAACTGGATGAGATGAGAAACAAATGGTCCCATGGCTAAGACGCTAGTCTTTTGCCGGTAATGTTTTCCTGCAGCTGCAATTCAGTTCAACACTTCAGACTAACGATTCACGGTTCGATTCCACTGTGAAACCACTGCTGCTACTTACAGGGTGGATCAGACCGTCTTGTGAGATCTTTTCCAATCTGATTGAAGCTAGCTGTTGAGTGGAATATACCCAGGTGATTACCGCATTGTTCCGACGATTTGACACGATTTGCTGACTTTGCAAAGTTTCCAACACTTCTTAGATTTAATCTTAAGTTGCCTGAACCGAATTGTAGCTATCTCGGAATAAAACATAGTAATATTTCCAGGACCACTTGAATACAGTTGGAGGCGCGTGGCTTAGTGGTTAGGGTGTCAGCATCGTGATCGTAAGATTGTGGTTTCGATTATGGGGCGGGCGACGCGTTGTGTTCTTGAGCAAAACATTTCATTTCACGTTGCTCCAGTCCACTCAGCTGGCAAAAATGAGTAACGCTGTGATGGACTGGCCTCCCGTCCAGCTGGGGAACACATACGCCATTGAAACTGGGAAACCGGGCCTATAAGTCTGGCTAGACTTTAAAAGGGCGCATTTATTTTTTTTATTGAATAAGGTTAGTAATTTAATTTAGTATACTCACATTTTTAACCATGGCGGGCGTAATGTCTTCCGTCTGCAAAGATAGAAACAAAATGGCATTTTATGTCACTGTAATGATCAGTATCAATGTATGAGCGGTGTTTTTTTTGCTTTCAGTTTATTTCCCTGACCATGGATGTTCTGCTCACACCCCATTTTGATCCGTGGGCTTTCTGATCGTCTGCTTAGGACTTTATTTCACCATCTTGTTCTTCTAACCACTAGTTCACTTGCTCAAAATCATTTTAAGACATTAAATTATTAGACTAAAGCATTTGTTTCCTTAATTGTTGCTATGTCGGATTCATACTAAGTTTTTTGATTTTTTATCTTTATACTGATTCCTTTTTAAGTTTCTTGTATTGAGACATAGGGTTTGTTATTTTAAATTCTGTAAGGTGAGCATTTGGAAAAAGACTTTTTTAGTGGATTAATTCGTGATATTTCGTATTAGTTCCAGTGAAAATATTTATATTTACTGTAAAATACATCATTATATTCGTAGTTAAATATTAATTGGTGACCCCCATCGGTCAGACACTGACCATGGGTTTGCACCTAGAGAGTTACCCTCTGAGGCACAAGTCTGGGCAAGGTTGTTTTATGGAAGACCAGCAGTCGCCCATGCATACCGGCCTCCCCTCTCCACATCACCGATGTTGTCCAAGGGAAAGGCAAGGGCCGATACAGCTTGGCACCTGTGACGTCGCAACTCATTTCTACAGCTGAGTGAACTGAAGCAACGTGAAATAAAGTGTCTTGCTCAAGAACACAACACGCAGCCCGGTCCGGGATTCGAGCTCACAACCTCACGATCGTAAGCTCGACGCTCTAACCACTGAGCCACGCGCCTTCACACGGTGATAGATTACAAATAAGCTATCTTCATTATACTAAATTATACTTTATGAATACATTCATTTAATTTATCAATTAATGGTAATAATAATAATGATAATAATAATATATGAATAATTTTACTTAATGACATATTGCAATAAAAAACATTTATTTTCAAGCGCGTATTTCTGGGGGTGGGGCTTAATAGCTAATTTATTTATAAATGTTTAAACTTTTACTTACAGTTTTTTCCTCCGATAAACTAAGTAATTTAGTATTTGTTTTAGAAATTATTTATGTATTTATGATTAAGTAGATTACAACAATTATATATTTTTGAATAATTGTAAATATGTGAATTAATTGTAATACAAACAATTCTTAATAATTTTAATAAATTTTTTATGTACTTTATAGCTTGTATTCATACAGCAACACTTAAATTTTGTTACATCTGAAAGCGATAAAATTTATAATCTCTTTATCTAAGAAATAACATAGGTAATATTTACCATAGATCCGATTTTCAAATTTCGAACGTACAATTTTTTTTTAAGTACTAAAAACTGAGCAGGAAATATTCTATTTAAAATATTTTGGATTATGTCAAATAACCTAATATGATTACAGTAGATAGTTACTCCTTGAGATCAAATTTCGCCGATGTTAGTGCTGGATTTCGTCCTTCCGGAATGGATAAGGCAACTGTACCATTCATGTACTGAGGTCGATTCAATAAACTTTTCTCTCTCGTAAAAAAGTAATTGAATTTATACCAATTTTAGAGATTAACTTAATGCAACCACGCATTAACTCTTCGCAGATAAAACATAATTCTAGATTGTTATACTTACGACGTCTATGCCAGCGCTTCCTATAGTGTCCAGCTGTATATTATAAAACAAAGTGAAACATCTTTAGGAGAAAATTATTACTTTTCGTATTTTATTTTCATTTGATTCTGGGAGATGGAAATAAATTATAAGATTTGATGAACTGATAATTTTGTAGATGAAATTTTGTGAGAAGAGTCGGTTTGAAAGAATTTTAAATATTGAACTATAAGTACGGAAACTGGAAGCCAGTACTTAAACAACTAAACTTATTTTTTCGATTTCATTCCAAAATTCAATTAATCTTTTAATTAATCAAATGTATTCTACTTGCCATTCATTAATAATTTTGAAACGAACTTCAAACAGGTGAAAATATAATACAAAAATTACTTTTAAAACGGTTGGACATACATTACTTTGTTTGAGATCATTTGGATTTTATCAAGTAATCGACGTAGAAAAATTATGACTACGAAATAATGTGTGACATTTGACGCCACAGCCGCCGAAATAATGTAGGACATCTTGCAATGAGTAATAACAGGATGCTCAATTGTCACACTGTAAAGTCATCAACATATGTTGTAAATGTAAAATAGGGCCGTAAAAGCAGTAGAAAGATTTATATATCTAATTTAATTGTATGGACCTACTAGCGCTCTATTGTATTATTACCTGCTGAGTGATCTACACGTTTTAAGAGTGTCGTTAGGAGATTGATATGTGTTGTGAATAACGAGAATCAAAGAGCGGTGGACAAAGTAACTTGTAGTATTTCGAAACCCACCAAAGATGGCTTTGCGTTTCCTTCTTACAGATTCCACGAAATATAAATATACCAAGTATTGTGACTAATTGATAAGCAATACATTTCCCAAAAAAACAATGCGTGGCTTTGTGTTTTTTTTTTTGTTTTTTTTTCTAGTTTCAGCTCAGAGCTGCGGCCATGCTGATGCACCGCCGTTTTGTGCTACACTGTTATTGCGACGAACCTCGTCTAATATGTGGCACTTGGTGAAGAATGGAGTTTGATACAGCTACTCTCATTTGCACCTCTTGCCGTGAGGTAGGTTCATCTGGGACTCTTGACAGGAAGATGTCCAGCTTTGATTTAAAAACGGCTACATCTACTTGGTGCAAGTTCCTCAGACTCTTTGGGAGAATATTAAAAAGCTGTGGGCCCTTGAAACCCAGGCTGTTGCAGAAGCTGGTCCTGAAGCGTGATGGCATTGCTGGGATCTTTGGCACTATGCAGTGTCGTCCCGTTCTAGCATTGGTGTAGCTTACAATGCCAAAATTTGGCACAATTCCTTCCGGGATCTTCCAGACATGTTAGAAATAAATTTTGAGAAAGGGTGAGAGATTTAGGGGCAATTTTCTGTTTGATTTAATCAACCTAGTGCTAGATCGGTTCTAGTGTTATCAAACCCAGAAGATGAAAGGCATACAAGAAAATTTTTTTAAAAATTGAATTTATACCAATTTTAGAGATTAATTTAATGCAACCACACATTAACTCATCGCAGATAAAATATAATTCTAGATTGTTATACTTACGACGTCTATGCCAGCGCTTCCTATAGTGTCCAGCTGTATATTATAAAACAAAGTGAAATATCTTTAGAAGAAAATAATTACTTTTCATATTTTATTTTCATTTGATTCTGGGAGATGGAAATAAATTATAAGATTTGATCAACTGATATTTTTGTAGATGAAATTTTGTGAGAAGAGTCGGTTTGAAAGAATTTTAAATATTGAACTATAAGTACGGAAACTGGAAGCCAGTACTTAAAAATTAAACTTATTTCTTCAATTTCATTCCAAAATTCAATTAATCTTTTAATTAATCAAATGTATTCTATTTGCCATTTATTAATAATTTTGAAACGAATTTCAAACAGGTGAAAATATGATACAAAAATTACTTTTAAAACATTTGGATATACATTACTTTGTTTGAGATCATTTGGATTTTATCAAGTAATCGATGTAGAAAAACTATGATTACGAAATAGTGTGTGACATTTGACGCCACAGCCACCGAAATAATGTAGGACATCTTGCAATGAGTAATAACAGGATTCTCAATTGTCACACTGTAAAGTCATCAACATATGTTGTAAATGTAAAATAGGGCCGTTAAAGCAGTAGAAAGATTTATATATCTAATTTAATTGTATGGACCTACTAGCGCTCTATTGTATTATTACCTGCTGAGTGATCTACACGTTTTAAGAGTGTCGTTAGGAGATTGAGATGTGTTGTGAATAACGAGAATCAAAGAGCAGTAGACAAAGTAACTTGTAGTATTTCGAAACCCACCAAAGATGGCTTTGCGTTTCCTTCTTACAGATTCCACGAAATATATAAACATACCAAGTATTGTGACTAATTGATAAGCAATACATTTCCCAAAAAACAATGCGTGGCTTTGTGCTTATGTTAGAAATAAATTTTGGAAAAGGATGAGAGATTTAGGGGCAATTTTCTGTTTGATTTAATCAACCTAGTGCTAGATCGGTTCTAGTGTTATCAAACCCAGAAGATTAAGGCATACAAGAACATTTTTTTTAATTGAATTTATACCAATTTTAGAGATTAATTTAATGCAACCACACATTAACTCATCGCAGATAAAATATAATTCTAGATCGGTATACTTACGACGTCTATGCCAGCGCCTCCTATAGTGTCCAGCTGTATATTATAAAACAAAGTGAAATATCTTTAGAAGAAAATAATTACTTTTCATATTTTATTTTCATTTGATTCTGGGAGATGGAAATAAATTATAAGATTTGATCAACTGATATTTTTGTAGATGAAATTTTGTGAGAAGAGTCGGTTTGAAAGGATTTTAAATATTGAACTTAAGGTACGGAAACTGGAAGCCAGTACTTAAACAACTAAACTTATTTTTTCGATTCCATTTCAAAACTCAATTAATCTTTTAATTATTCAAATGTATCCTATTTGGTATCCGTTCATCATTTTGAAACAAATTTCAAACAGGTGAAACTAAAATATAAAAATTACTTTTAAAACAGTTGGAAATACATTACTTTGTTTGGGATCATTTGGATTTTATCAAGTAATCGACATAGAAAAACTATGATTACGAAATAGTGCATGACATTTGACGCCACAGATTAATTTAATGGAACCGCACATTAAGTCTTCGCAGATAAATTATAATTCTAGTTTGGTATACTTATGAGATTTATGCCAGGGTTCCTATATTATAAAACAAAGTGAAATATATTTAGAAGAAAATAATTACTTGTGGTATATTATTTTCATTTGATTCTGGGAGATGGAAATAAATGTGTGGCTTTGTGATTATGTTAGAAATAAATTTTGAAAAAGGGTGAGAGATTTAGGGGCAATTTTACGTTTGATTTAATTGATCTAGTGCTAGATCGGTTCTAATGTTATCAAACCCAGAAGATGAAAGGCATACAAGAAACCAGTGAAATTTGAAGACAAAGTTAATGGCATAAGGAAGCAATGTTGAATATGTAACCAGTTTTCTGTTGCTATGCCACTCTGCCGTGCAAATGTTAGTAATAGAATTAATTTCTTCTTATATGAGCACAAAAGTGCTGTATTAAATGGGGGGAAAAAGTAGCATAGTGTGCTTAACCTATCCCCCAAAACCGTCAAAAACGCATGTGAAATGACTTCAATCATCCCGCTGTGTTTGGGTTTATGATATTTTATCTCTAAGTCTGGAGGTGGGACTTTACAAGTATGGTGAGATCAATGCAGGTGATGATCAGCTTTAACATGTGTGTATCTATAAGTGCCGGAAAATATGCTTAGGAAGAGAACTGCAGAAGGTTGCCAGCAGAAGAAATGATTGAGAGAAGTTCATCTAGTGGAATGTGGTACGCAACTAAGTAATTTATAGCAATGAAGGCAGTTATCGCATTAATAGAAACTGCAGAGAAAGGGGCACTGCATATTTGTAGCTTATTGGCTGTTGTAAAGGAATATTGTTGACACTGCTTTACAGTGGATATTTCTAGGCTGCTTTTTCCTTCTTAAGAAATAGCTTTAGAAATTTGGCAAGTAGTAAAGCTTCGTTAATCAACTTCAGCTTTCTGGTGGTCCACTATAGATAGATTTCTTCATTAAGTTACAGCCTTTTTATCATTTTGCTACAAAATAGCTGCTGCGATATACCGTCTCATACTTCTTAATTGCCTTCAATTTACATTGAGGTGTTATTTTTATACGACAGAAATCATAATTATTTTATAAAATACTAGCAGTATCGCCCGGCGTTGCTCGGGTTTGTAAGGGAAATAACTATATAAGCATTTTTAGAGAGTTACTTCTCTTATATAATAGCAAAAAAATGCATTAAAAATGGGCAAAAATGATGGTAAACTTTTTTTTAAATCGTAGACTCATCGTAGACGCGCGCTAATACCCAGAAGGGCTCGATATAAATCACGACTATAAGATACCCGCTTTTGGTTAAACTGCACCGCAAAATGTGGGAGTAGTTAGGAATCTAAATCGTAGGAGACAGACACTCACACAACTTCACTTTTATATATAAAGATATTGAAGCATTCGGTCTACAACTCATAGATAATATCATCGTGGTTAAAATGCTATTTTATATGTGTATAATTACGATGTCCATGTAAGTGTTGGCCATGGTGTCCATCTGCATAAAACAAAATTTTATTAAGAGAAAAGAGTTACCAATCAGGACATTATTCTCAAGAATCTGTCTAAAGTTTGACATTCAAAAAAAACCCATCTTTTCATATAACAATTTTGTATAGGGAGAGTCAGTTGGAAAGAAATTTGATAGCTGAATTTAAAATACGAACACTCATGGACACTTAATATTGAAACAAATAAAATTTTGTTTTCTTCGATTTCATTCCGAAATTCAGTTGTGAGATCTTTAAAATTTTCAAATTTATTTCACATGCATTCACGATTTCGGTTTTAAGACAAAGCTTCTTTTTCTAAATTTCAAGTTTCAAACGAGAAAGAAATTAAAAAAAATCTGTGATTTGCTCACCCCAAAAAGGCATAAATAAACAGAAATTATTCTGTTTAGAATATCTTGAAATATGTAAAATAAGCACAAAGAAAATTGATATCATGACATATTTTACATCACAACCTAAGAATCGATGTCCTTACTATCGCGACTATTAATTGGATAGTTTATTCTCATAGCGCTAGAGACAGATATTATCTTGTAGAAGTAAAATGGCACAAGTAATAGTTGTATAAAATACATAGAAATAGATCAAACTTAAATGTATAGATTTATAGACGCTCTATAGCGTAATTAGAAGCCTGTCTTCTGATTAAGTGATATATAAATGCTTAAAAACGAGCTATTGCCTTAAAAATGGTTCTGAATTATTAAAATCAGATATTGGGGGACAAAATAATTTACAGTTCTTCGAAACCCTAAAAAGGCTGATTTAGCCTTTCATTCTCAAGAAATTAATAAAATAAGTACCAACCGAGAATTAAAGTCGACACGATAGACAATACCTTTCCTCAAAAATGTGAGGCCTTCTGCCTACATCAGAAATAATTTGGGGAAATAATGGTCGATTTGGTTGAGGTGAGGTGGAAGGCGAGATTATAATCGAATCAACTTAGAACTAGATTGATTCTAATATTATCGAACCCTAAAGGGGCGAGATGGCAGAATCGTTAGCACGCCGAACAAAATGATTAGCGGCATTTCGTCCGTCTTTACATTCTGAGTTCAAATTCCGTCGAGGTCGACTTTACTTTTCATCCTTTCGAGGACGATGAAAATAGTACCAGATAAAAAAAAGTACCAGTTGGATACTGGGGTTGATGTAATCAACTTACCCCTCTCCCAAAATTGCTGACCTTGTGTTAAAATTTGAAATTAATATTATCGAATCCCGAAGGTGAACCACAAACCTGAGCCCCTCGGGATTTGAAGTCCAGCAAGTTCAAAAACGTAAGGAAATATTGCAGAGAATGTAATTTGTTGCGATGTCAATATTCTATACCGAGGGTATCGAGACATAAGTGAAATTATCTCATATTCCGCAGCACATAATAGATGTCTTAGGTTAAGATATTTTATTTGTGAGCCAAGTGAGATCAGTGTTGATGATGTTCAGTTTGAACATCTGTAGATCAACTGTGGAGGTGCAGTGGCCCAGTGGTTAGGACAGTGGACTCACGGTCATAGGATCGCGGTTTCGATTCCCAGACCGGGTGTTGTGAGTGTTTATTGAGCGAAAACACCTAAAAGCTCCACGAGGCTCCGGCAGGGGATGGTGGTCATCCCTGCTGTACTCTTTCACCACAACTTTCTCTCACTCTTACTTCCTGTTTCTGTTGTACCTGTATTTCAAAGGGCCGGCCTTGTCACTCTCTGTGTCACACTGAATATCCCCGAGAACTACGTTAAGGGTGCACGTGTCTGTGGAGTGCTCAGCCACTTCCACGTTAATTTCACGAGCAGGCTGTTCCGTTGATTCGGATCAACCGGAACCCTCGTCGTCGTAACCGACGGAGTGCTTCCACAGATCAACTACGGAAAGAGAATTACAAAATCTTAAGAGCTGAAAGCTAGACGCTGAGACTGGTTTGTCTGGGAGTTGGTAGCATGTAACAAGCTAATTCAGAGCAAAAAAGGTCGTCATCATATCATAGAATATATAGAGAAATGACACTGCACATCTGATGTACTCCGCATCAAGTTTGATAAAAAAAAAAGTATTATGTAGACTTTGGCTAGTCGTAAAGCTTTGACAATCAACCCCAGCTTTCTGGTTGCCCAATCATTTTACAAACGAGTTATTGTGTTTGTGTACAAGGCTTTTATCATGCGACATTTTGTTAATATGTAGCTGCGATGTACATCCCCGTACTTTTTCCCTTTCGGTTTACTGAGATGCCATGATATAACAGGAAACAATGATTTCATGAGATTTTGAGATAATCAGTTTATAATACATAAATAGTGTTCGATCATGTTATTTAGTTTCATCGGTTTGGTTAATTTTAATAAAAGTACAGGAATTAGACAACTGTTTGAAAATATTTCAAGAAATCTTCTTTCATTCCAAGGTGATAAATCCTTAGCTTCTTGAATCCGGTTTACGTTGGAACAATACGTCTGACTAATTTTTAACAATGGAGATAGTTTCTTTAGCGTTTTGCTTTCGTAATACATTGATTTGTATTCTACCTTTTCGACTATACTCTTTACTCTTTTACTTGTTTCAGTCATTTGACTGCGGCCATGCTGGAGCACCGCCTTTAATCGAGCAACTCGACCCCGGGACTTATTCTTTGTAAGCCCAGTACTTATTCTATCGGTCTCTTTTGCCGAACCGCTAAGTGACGGAGACGTAAACACACCAGCATCAGTTGTCAAGCAATGCTAGGGGTACACAAATGCACACACATATATATATATACATATATACAACAGGCTTCTTTCAGTTTCCGTCAACCAAATCCACTCACAAGGCATATAGCAGAAGACACTTGCCCAAGATGCCACGCAGTGGGACTGAACCCAGAACCATGTGGTTGGTTAGCAAGCTACTTACCACACAGCCACTCCTGCGTCTTGTAAGTTCTTGTTTTTTATGTAGTTTATAATTTAGTGTTTCAAATTTTATCACTAATTTTTAATTCCCTTTGTTTTCTGGACATGATATCATCGTTACACATCAAAATTACAGGAATTTGTAACTTTTTTTCTTATAAATAATATTTCATCGTTCAATTTATAGCTTAAACTTGACTAACGGTAATTAGGATTTAACTTTTCCATTTTGATATTCTAGAGGTATTTTGGTTTCTGCACAAAACTTTGACGTTTATGCTCAGATTTCGATCATATCTCAACCAACCGTGGCGATATTATCTCTTTACTATTGACGTGTATTTAATTTAATATATATGTTGGCAGTGTTCGATAGTTCAACGAAGTCTAAATTATAGTAATTCATAGCTTGAGTTTCCTTTCCTTTTATGTTTTATTGTATTGTATTGACATACTGCATAAGCATGCAGTGCGAGTAGTTCCTTATCGAAATTAATTTGGCTTATTTATACATCTATGCTAAAGTAATATATAATATTTATATACGCAAAACTATAATCATAACAGTATTTTGTCGCTCAAAAGTTTCTTATGCTGCCTTTATGAAAGCAATAATTATATGCGTTCAATTGAGCTGAAGTCTGCATTCACTGTGTGTGTGTGTATGTGCATGTATGTATGTATGTGTGTTTGTGTGTATGTGTGTGTGCGCGTGTGTGTGTAAAATTTATTACCTACTGAAATATTTTGTTGCAGTTTAATAGATAGTTCTATAGAGGCGAAGAATTGGACAAAATATCGTCCAGTAATTAATTATATATCAACTTTTCTGCTTTCCGATCAAATTCCGCTGACGTCAATTTTGGTTCTCAACTTTCCCGAATGGATAAAATATAGTTCCAGCCAAGTATATGCTATACCCTTCCGTATACAAAAATTAGCCTTTTAATAGTATTAGATATCAATACATAGAAATATCACATATTGGATCCTGTAGTAAAAATGTTATTTTAGATGCACTTACGATGTCCAGGCCAGTGTTTGTCAGGATATCCAGGCCAGTGTTTGTCGGGATATCCAGGCCAGTGTTTGCCATGATGTCCATCTGTATATTATAAAACAAAGCAAAATATATTTAGAAGAGAATAATTCCCTGTCAGGACATTATTTTTAGTTTATTCTGGATTAGAAGACTAAAGTATGAGATACATTTAGCAATTGTCACATGCCGATTTTTTTTAGTTCAATTGTAAGAAATGAATATACAGAACTTAAAATGCGAAAAGAAAGCAAAAGTGAATATTTAATCAACTGAAATTATTTATTTTATTAATTTCATTTTGAATTTCAATTTTATTTTATATTCTCTAGTGACTTCCTTTTAAAACGATACATTCATATTCTGAGTTTCGAATTTCAAACGGACGAAAAAAAAATTATAAAAAAAAGATTACTCAAAATAAATAACCAGAAAAAACTTAACAGTTCAAATATAAGAGGTACTTTAATTATATCAGTGGTTGGTTATAATGAATTTAAATATTAATATTTAACGTATATATAAATTGAAGATGTAAGATGATGGCTTTAGAAATATCGACAAATTTTAATCGAGTTTAATTTTATAATTATTCTCAACTTGTTTTTTGTGTTTCGAGTTATTAAATGTACCGAACATACTTAAATAACATGAAATACGTAAAATATTTATTGCTAAAGGATTAATGAACTTATTCATAGATTTATGTTAAAGGGTATGTAATATTAAGATACTTACGTAACAATATTTCTATAGAATCGTAACCGTTTCTTTTTTTCAGCGCAGCTATTTCATGTTATGGTATGAAAGCAATTATATGCGTTCAAACTTGAAACTAACATTTACACTTACCAATATCTGTATATATTAGGTTTATCACCCATTGAGGGGTTTTATTGTACCTTAATACAAATAGCTATTAAGACAGCGTTATTGCTGAATCGTTGGAACGTCATATAAAATCCTTTACAGAATATAAGTAGCTATACCTACTTTGTCCTAAGTTGAAATTCTTCTATGTCAATGTTAGCTTTCTTTCTTTCTTCCGGAGGGAATAAGTTAAAATGCTAGCCGAGTATTGATTTCGATTCAATATACTTTATTCTCTCATCGAAAATATCTAGTCTTGTACAAATGTCAGAAGTTAACATAGAAAGTTACATATTAACTTTTCACGATTAAAATATGATTCTAGGTTTGTTTTACTTACGATCTCCATGCCAGTCAACGTCATGATCTTCACCTATATATTAGAAAACAAAGCGGAAATATCTTTAGAAAAACAATATTAACTATCAAGATATTATTTTCAGTTTAAAATACTAGTTTCATTTAGCTAATATTTTCATAAAACAAATTTTATCTGGTAAGAGTTAATTGAAGACATGAATATATAAAATTTAAAATACAAACATTAATCGAGAACATATTTAAACAACTGAAGTTATTGATTTTTCCGTTCCATTCCGAATTTCAGCAACAATCTTTAAAACTTTTTCGACGGAATTCGATTTCACATTCTCTTGTGAATTTGATTTAAGTCAAAACACATATTCAAAATTTAAATATTCAAGCGGACATAAATGGAGAAAAATAAATAAGAATTTTTTAAATATTTAAAATAAATAAATAACCAGAAAATATTCCTTTTAGAATATTTTGGATGATGTCAAATAATCAATACAGAACTAGTTTTTATCACAACCAACGAAATAATGTAGATGTGGCGGCGTGCTATCAAGATTATTAATTTCAATTTTATTTTTTTTTATTTTTGACTGAATTCGATTTTATATTCTCTAGTGACTTCCTTTTAAAACGATACATTCATATTCTGAGTTTCGAATTTCAAACGGACGAAAAAAATTATAAAAAAAGTTTACTCAAAATAAATAACCAGAAAAAAATTAACAGTTCAACCATAAGAGGTACTTTAATTATATCAGTGGTTGGTTATAATGAATTTAAATATTAATAATTAACGTATATATAAATTGAAGATGTAAGATGATGGCTTTAGAAATATCGACAAATTTTAATCGAGTTTAATTTTATAATTATTCTCAACTTGCTCATAATGTTAAATTATCTTGTAGATGTAAAATAATACATTTAGAATTGCAGAAAAGACAGATTTAATTTGATTATACGGGCTTGCAGGAGCTCCATAGTGCATTCAGTAATACGTTAAATCATATATGTGCAAAGGTCAGCTTGTGGGTTGTCGGTTGCTTTGAATAAGCAGAATCACAGGATAGTAAACGAGATAATTAATGGTATTTTGAGACCGGACACTATTTTCTTGAGTTTATTTCCTGTCTTTTATCTTGTATTATTTTGTTAATATATCTACGAAATATATATACTCATAGGCGCAGGAGTGGCTGTGTGGTAAGTAGCTTGCTAACCAACCACATGGTTCCGGGTTCAGTCCAACTGCGTGGCATCTTGGGCAAGTGTCTTCTGCTATAGCCCCGGGCCGACCAATACCTTGTGAGTGGATTTGGTAAACGGAAACTGAAAGAAGCCTGTCGTATATATGCATATATATATATATGTGTGTGGTGTGTGTGTGTGTGTGTGTGTGTTTGTGTGTCTGTGTTTGTCCCCCTAGCATTGCTTGACAACCGATGCTGTTCGGCAAAAGAGACCGATAGAATAAGTACTGGGCTTACAAAGAATAAGTCCCGGGGTCGATTTGTTCAACTAAAGGCGGTGCTCCAGCATGGCCGCAGTCAAATGACTGAAACAAGTAAAAGAGTAGGTACAATTATATAGAGAAAACACTTCGGGACAGCTAATCAAAATCATAAAGAAAATGTACTGGAAGACAGTCAAGTGAACAATTTTAGCTTTATTTATTTATTGATAAGATTGAAAGTAGTTGATACATCTTCAGAAATCCTTACACTTTCCATTGAATGTTATGAAATACCAACGATAAATTCTGAACTTCTTGAACTAATATTCTGTTTCGTTGAAGCCATATATTAGTCTGATTTATTTATTATATTTGAAGGACAGCCTCTTCAGCATTATATATTTTCAGTACGCCGAGTTATACTTTACTCTTTCACCAAAGGTTGTAAATTCCTGTCTCTGATCTTGTTCTTTATTTAGCATTAAGCATGAGGATTTGTATATTTACTATTGACGCAAATTTAAGATATGTTGATAGATTTGGAAAGTTTCGACAGGATTTAGCTGTAATTAAATTTCATAATTATTCATAGCTTGAGATTTCTTCTATTTTTGCCTTTCTTTTAAGAGTATGTTATCGTACATACTTCATAAACATGCAATATGAAGGAAGCTTTACAGAAGAGCTATTTGGCTCATTTACACATACTTAATTTAATGATAATCTTTCGATCCAAGGAAAATGGTTCTGCAATTTCTTGCTCAATACTTTATACAGAGGATTTGCTTATAGTGATCAAATGCTTGTGCTGCACATAAGTTCACTTACTCCATTAAACTGATTTTGCCTTTACAGATGTGCGGTGTGCCACACGTCAAGTGCCGAAGTGATCGTATACACATACATACTGAAGTATATATCTAATCATTAAATACGGAAAAATATTCACATAAAACTTTTTACAGCTCAGCTATTTCATATGAAGGTAAGATGACTGTGAAAACTATATACGTTCAGACAAAAAACTGAAGTCTGCATGTATGTATATATGTATGTATTTATGTATGCAATTATACCTGTATATATGTATGTATGAAGTTTATCATCCATTGAAAGATTTTGTTATAGTTTACAGAAGTATTAGGATGGCAAATGATAGGTTAGAATGATCGTTAGAGCGTCGGACAAAATACGTTGCAGTAGTAAGCTACAACCTTATAATTTCTGAGATCAAATCCTGCAGATGTCAGATTTAGCTTTCATCCTTTAAGAGTGGATAAAACAAAGTACCAGTCAAGTGCTGAGATCGATTCAATATACCATACCCGCTTGTCAATAATATGTAGCTCTGTACCAATGTTACAAATCAATATATAGAGTTATAGCATATTAATTTTTCGGTAAAAAGGTTATTTTAAATTTCTATACTTACGACGCCGACGCCAGCTACCGGGGTGATGATCTCTAGCTGTATATTATAAAACAAGACGAAATGGATTGAGAACAGTAACTCCGAGTGAGAATTTGTTTTTGTTTTGTTTTTGTCTTTTTTGTTGCGTTTTGCTGTTGTTTTGTGTGTGTGTGTGTGTTTTTTTTTTTGGTTTTGTTCTTTCTTTCAAAGTTGAGGAGTAAAATCTGAACTTCACACAATTACTCTTTTACTCTTTTACTTGTTTCAGTCATGCTGGAGCACCGCCTTTAGTCGAGCAAATCGACCCCGGACATTTCATTGTAAGCCCAGTACTTATTCTATCGGTGTCTTTTGCGAACCGCTAAGTGACGGGGACGTAAACACACACCAGCATCGGTTGTCAAGCAATGCTAGGGGGACAAACACAGACACACAAACACACACACAACACACACACACATACATATATATATATATATATATATATATATAATATATATATATATAATTAGATAATATATATATATATATACCACATATACAACAGGCTTCTTTCAGTTTCCGTCTACCAATCCACTCACAAGGTATTGGTCGCCGGGGCTATAGCAGAAGACACTTGCCAAGATACCACGCAGTGGGACTGAACCCGGAATCATGTGGTTTGTTAGCAAGCTACTTACCACACAGCCACTCCTGCGCCATTGATAATTTTTATAATATGAGTTATATTTGATGATTGGAAAACCTCTATTTGTAAGAAACTCCGAATTCAAATCGAAAAATGATATTTAAAATCTAAAATAATTCTTTGTTAGCTTCCATACCGAATTTCAATTACAATATTTTTCGATTCAGTTTGATTTCATTTTGATTTCCCATTCACTCACGATTTCAATTTTAAGAAACAATTCTCATTTCTCCATTTTAAATTACAAATAGAGAAGTAATGATAGAAAACAATAATAATAATAATAATAATAATAATAATAATAATAATAATAATAATAATAATAATAATAAAATAGGCGTAGGAGTGGCTGTGTGGTTAAGTAGCTTGCTTACGAACCACATGGTTCCTGGTTCAGTTCCACAGCATGGCACCTTGGGCAAGTATCTTCTGCTATAGCCCCGGGTCGACCAAAGCCTTGTGAGTGGATTTGGTAGACGGAAACTGAAAGAAGCCCGTCGTATATATGTATATATATATATATATATATATATAGTGTGGTGTGTGTGTGTGTGTGTATGTTGTGTGTGGTGTGTGTGTGTGTGTGTTTGTGTGTCTGTGTTTCTCCCCCCAATATTGCTTGACAACCGATGCTGGTGTGTTTACGTCCCCGTCACTTAGCGGTTCGGCAAAAGAAACCGATAGAATAAGTCCTGGGGGTCGATTTGCTCGACTAAAGGAGGTGCTCCAGCATGGCCACAGTCAAATGACTAAAACAAGTAAAAGAGTAAAAGAGTATAATAACAAGGAACGAAAAATATTCTTCACAGAATACTTTGGATTATGTCAAATAATAGTTGCAGAAGTGAAGTGTTATATGAAATAACTGAAGAATAGCTACGTGGTATATTCCGTAGGGCGGCGAGCTGGCAGAAACGCTAACACGCCGGGCGAAATGCTTAACGGTATTTCGTCTGCCGCTGCGTTGTGAGTTCAAATTCCGCCGAGGTCGACTTTGCCTTTCATCCTTTCGGAGTCGATAAATTAAGTACCAGTTACGCACTGGGGGTCGATGTAATCGACTTCATACCTATGTCTGTCCTAGTTTGTCCCCTCTATGTTTAGCCCCTTGTGGGTAGTAAAGAAATAGGTACATTCCTCTTCCCAAGCAGGGAAGAATTTACTATCATAAATAGTAGTCTGCCCGCCTAGCTGTTTGGTTGAAGAGAACTAGAAAAAAATAAGAGAAATTACATGTAGTTTATTAATCAGGCGGTCATTGGCCCACAGTAAATATTTTATTAAAATAGGATTTGTTAAGTAAAATAATAAACAATAAATAGTTTTAAATTGAAGGGAAGTAACTAAATACTAAACACTAGCGCTAAATGATTTGTATGTAACAGTGCGAATGGTAAGGCTCTAAACACCTACTGATAGAGGTGCCCATCGATTGCTACATTTTTGCATAAAAGTGTTGACCCTTGCAGGACTGAAAAGTCACATGGATGCTGCTATAAGAGAGCAATCAAGCGATGGTATTCCGCAGAATTGGGTTGCAGTCATCATGTATGCATGTATGTATGTATGCATGTATGCATGTATGTATGTATGCATGTATGCATGTATGTATGTATGTATGTATGTATGTATGTATGTAGTATGTATGCATGTATGTATGCATGTATGTATGTGTGTATGTATGTGTGTATGTATGTGTATGTGTGTGTGTATGTATGTATGTATGCATGTATGTATGCATGTATGTATGTATGTATGTATGCATGTATGCATGTATGTCTGTATGTATGCATGTATGCATGCATGTATGCATGTATGCATGTATGCATGTATGTATGTATGTATGCATGTGTGCATGTATGTATGTATGTATGTATGTATGTATGCATGCATGTATGCATGCATGTATGTATGTATGTAATGTATGTATGTATGTAATGTATGTATGTATGTATGTATGCATGCATGTATGCATGTATGTATGCATGTATGTATGTATGTATGTATGCATGTATGTATGTATGTATATGTGTGCGTTTACGTGTATGCATGCATGTATGTATGTGTGTATGTATGTATGCATGTATGTATGCATGTATGTATGCATGCATGTATGTATGTATGTATGCATGCATGTATGTATGTATGTATGTATGCATGTATGTATGTATGTGTGTGCGTTTACGTGTATGCATGTATGTATTGTATTGTATATATGTATGTGTGTATGTATGTATGTATGTATGTATGTATGTGTATGTATGTGTGTATGTATGTATGTGTGTATGTATGTATGTATGTGTGTATGTATGTGTGTATGTATGTATGTATGTATGTGTGTATGTATGTATGCATGTATGTATGCATGTATGTATGTATGTATGTATGTATGCATGTATGCATGTATGTATGTATGTATGCATGTGTGCATGCATGTATGTATGTATGTATGTATGTATGTATGTATGCATGCATGTATGCATGCATGTATGTATGTAATGTATGTATGTATGTAATGTATGTATGTATGTATGCATGCATGTATGCATGTATGTATGCATGTATGTATGTATGTATGCATGTATGTATGTATGTATATGTGTGCGTTTACGTGTATGCATGCATGTATGTATGTATGTATGTATGTATGCATGTATGTATGCATGTATGTATGCATGCGTGTATGTATGTATGTATGCATATATGTATGTATGTGTGTGCGTTTACGTGTATGCATGTATGTATTGTATTGTATATATGTATGTGTGTATGTATGTATGTATGTATGTATGTGTATGTATGTGTGTATGTATGTATGTGTGTATGTATGTATGTATGTATGTGTGTATGTATGTGTGTATGTATGTATGTATGTGTGTATGTATGTATGCATGTATGTATGCATGTATGTATGTATGTATGTGTGTATGTATGTATGTATGTGTGTATGTATGTATGTATGTATGTATGTGTGTATGTATGTGTGTATGTATGTATGTATGTATGTATGTGTGCATGTATGTATGTATCTCCAAGTTTATGCATAGATAGAAGCAATAAATTCGCTATTACACAGAGAACGACTTTTACGATCATACTTCAACACGCACTCACTCACACACGCATGCGCTCGCAATCATTCACATACACACACACGCAAACACACACACACACACACTTGCCACCTATAATTCTGCGCATCTGTTAATTGATTCTTAATTTGCATACTTACATTTTCTCCGCGAGGGTTCTCGTACGCGTTTTTCGTCTGGATATGATAAAACAATGAAAATTTATTTAGAAAAACAATTACTGATACTTTTGCGCGCACGAAGACATTTTACATTATTTATTTATCTATTTATTTATTTGTTTGTTTATTTATTTATTTACTTATTTATTTTTGAAATGTGGACCAAGTGATTTACATTTGAAATTGATGATAATGAGAGTTTTCATAAGTCGAATAAACTGGTTGAACGAGTTCGTTTGAAAGAAAGAAAGAAAGAAAGAAAGAAAGAAAGAAAGAAGAAAGAAAGAAAGAAAGAAAGAAAGAAAGAAAGAGAGAAAGGATGGAAGGAAGAAAGAAAGAAAGAAAGAAAGAAAGAAAGAAAGAGAAAGGATAGAAGGAAGAAAGAAAGAAAGAAAGAAAAAAGAAACGAAAGAAGAAGAAGAAGGAAGGAAGAAAGAAAGAAAGAAAGAAAGAAAGAAAGAAAGGAAGGAGAAAGAAAGGAAGGAAGGAAGAAGGAAGGAAGGAAGGAAGGAAAGAAGGAAGGAAGGAAGGAAGAAGGAAGGAAGGAAGGAAGGGAAAGAAAGAAGAAAAAACAAAGAAATAAAGGAAGAAAGAAGGAAAGAAAGGAAGAAAGAAAGAAATGAAGAAAGGAAGAAGGAAGGAAGAAAGAAAGGAAAGAAAGGAAGAAAGAAAGAAGGAAGAAGGAAGGAAGGAAGGAAGGAAGAAAGGAAAGAAGGGAGGAAGGAAGGAAGGGAGGAGGGAAAGAAGGAAGACAGAAAAATGAAGGGAATGTGAACATACGAGGTGGATTGAAAGAGTTGCAGGACTAGTAATGCATAAATTTAAAAAATTAACTTATCTACTCTTTACTCTCTTTACTTGTTTCAGTGATTTGATTGTGGCCATGCTGGAGCACCTCCTTTTAGTCGAGCAAATCGAACCCAGGACTTATTCTTTGGAAGCCTAGTACTTAATCTATCGGTTTCTTTTGCCGAACCGCTAAGTTACGGGGACATAAACACACCAGCATCGGTCGTCAAGCGATGTTTGGGGGACAAACACAGACACACAAATGTATACACACACACACACTCACCACACACACACACACACATCACACACACACATATATATATATATACATATATATACGACGGGCTTCTTTCAGTTTCCGTCTACCAAATCCACTCACAAGGCTTTGGTCGGCCCGAGGCTATAGTAGAAGACACTTGCCCAAGGTGCCACGGAACCTATTTACCTAAGTTTTAACATCATCTACTTCGAAATAGTAACCTTGTGCAACAATACACCAGTCCAAGCGTTTCTACCACTTTTGGAATCCGGACTGGAAGTCATTTTCCGTAAGCGAATCGAGGACTTTCTCCGATTCGCTCTGGATTATTACGGCAAAATGAAGATCACTGCAAGCTCTCATTGTGAACGCAACCGTGTGCTGCCATCTGTTGGCGCTACAGAACTAGTCTGAAAACTTTTTGTTGAGGTAAAATCGTATACATACATGTATATATACGTGTGTGTGTGTGTGTGTGTGTAAACGTGCATGAGAGAAAGATAATCCAACTTGAAATCTATATTGTTTTTAGACTTTGATCATCCTGCATTTTTTTTAATATTGTTGATAGGCGCAGGTGTGGCTGTGTGATAAGTAGCTTGCATACCAACCACATGGTTCCGGGTTCAGTCCCACTGTGTGGCACCTTGGGCAAGTGTCTTCTACTATAGCCTCGGGCCGACCAAAGCCTTGTGAGTGGATTTGGTAGACGGAAACTGAAAGAAGCCCGTCGTATATATGTATATATATATATGTGTGTGTGTGTGTTTGTGTTTGTCCCCCTAGCATTGCTTGACAACCGATGCTGTGTGTTTACGTCCCCGTCACATAGCGGTTCGGCAAAAGAGACCGATAGAATAAGTACTGGGCTTACAAAGAATAAGTCCCGGGGTCGATTTGCTCGACTAAAGGCGGTGCTCCAGCATGGCCGCAGTCAAATGACTGAAACAAGTAAAAGAGCGTAAAAGAGAGGCATTTATGATTTACAAGCCTTTGTCACTATCAAATTTTATGCGTGGGAACTTCCCCCCACCCCCATCTCTTTATTCCTCCAAAATAAAATCAAGACTCGAACTTATTAAAGCCACAAACAGACTGCAGTTATTTCGTTGCAGCAATCAGAGTATAATGAACGTCTAATACAATAAAATATGGCCACTTCTGTAGTTTCTTCGTTTCTGAGGGTACTCTAAGGTCTAGGTTAAGCAGGGGCAGTCATAATAGTCAAGTTGCACGTGCGGCTACATCTTCAAAAGAAGATACCTAGGAATGAGTTTAGCCTGCCATACAGGTGTATGACTTTGCCATCATGAGAACCCGTGGGAAGGAGGCATTACTCCTTTGGAATAAGGCAAGATGGGGAACAAAAGGTGGCTATACTCAATAGCAATGCAACAGCCATAAGTTATCTAAAAAGATTATTCTCCATTGAAGAATTACCATGTATTACGGCATACAAGTCGAATTTTTCAGACCATAATTTTCAACCAACAAAAATAAGTCGACTAATTCACTAAGATTGCTTTGTTGGACCAAAAACCCCACGTAAAAAGCAACAGGTTTAGGAAAGATAGTGACGATGTTTGAATGTTTATAAATGCCCGCTTACATCGACTTGTGTGCCGGAAAACAGAATAAATTGTTGCTGGTTCAGACCTATTACATATAATTATTCGCGGTTAAAAATAAAATTATTGGTTTGTATACTTACATCGCTGTTGTCTATTCCGTTTTTCTATAGATTATAAAACAAAGAATTTATTTAGAACAATGATGTTGATTCAAGATAATTTCTATTAGTTTTAAGTGAACTTAACTGAAATGAGAATTTTGTGGTTAATGAAAGCGAAACTGAAATACGTATAAAAATTCGATTTTTTTTAAATGAATTATTTTTTAGTTCGATTCGATCTCAGATTTTAATTACAATATTTATAAACGTTTATCGATTTGTTTCATTTTCATGTTCACTAACGCTGAGAATTACAGAAGTCTCCTGTTTTTGTTTCATTTTTTTTTTTATTAGAAATTTCAAACCGACAATTCCAGATGGCGGGTGTAGGAAAGCAACGAAACAATATTTTGGATTATGTTCAATGATATAGAATTGTTATATAATATATAATATAGGATCGTTGTATAATTAACTAGCAGCATCGCCCGGCGTTGCTCGGGTTTGTAAAGGAAATAACTATATAAGCATTTTTAGAGAGTTATAGCCAAAAAATAGCAAAAAAATGCATTAAAAATGGAAAAAAAATCATGGTAAATTTTTTTTTAAATCGTTGACTCATCGTAGACATTTTTAGAGAGTTATTTCCCTTATATAATAGCGAAAAAAATTATGGTAAATTTTTTTTAAATCGTAGACTCATCGTAGACGCGCGCTAATACCCAGAAGGGCTCGATATGAATCACGACTATAAGATACCCGGTTTTGGTTAAACTGCACCGCAAAATGTGGGAGTAGTTAGGAATCTAAATCGTAGGAGACAGACACACAACTTCACTCTTATATATAAAGATGAATGACGTGTTGCCACAAAGAACGAAACTATGTGGAACATGTTGCTGTGTTAGATACAGAAGAGTAGTCTGTCTTACGAGTGCTATGTAACAGACAAAAACCAAGAACACTAACGTCAAATAATGGAAATAAAATAATACCATCAAAATAGTATACAGAATGGATTTCTTGGATTTGATTTGAAAATATAGAACACTAATTGACAATCAGTAAAAAGATCACTGGCTATCGATACAATTGCGATTAAAGACCCATAAGTGTATTGACATGGGTTGGGGATCGACTACAATGGAGTTCCTCCTTGTGTCCCTCCTCCTAGCCTTCATCCTCCTACTCTTCCTCTTACTCCTCCTACTCTTCTTCTTACTCATCGCCTTCTTTCTCCTTCTATTCCTCCTCCTAGTCTTCCGCTTGCTCATCGTTTTCCTACTCCTTCTACTCCTCCTCCTCCTAGTCTTCCTCTTACTCCTCCTAGTCTTCCTCTTACTCATCACCTTCTTTCTCCTTCTATTCCTCCTCCTAGTCTTCCTCTTACTCATCGTTTTCCTACTCCTTCTACTCCTCCTAGTCTTCCTCCTAGTCTTCTTCTTACTCCTTCTCCTCTTCCCCTCCTCCTCCTTCCCTCTCCTTCTCCTTCTCCTTGTCTTCCTTTTTCTCTTCCTTTTCCTTCGCTTCCTCCTATTTGTTTTCATTCTTCTCCACCTCCACCTTCTCTTTCTTCTTTTTAAATGACAAGCTTCCACAGATTGAACTCAGAGCTGCACAGCTTCAAATTAGAGACCTTCTAATCACAGTAATAGTTGGTTTCAGCACTTTCCTTAGCAGTCCTCATGCTACGAGTCCGGAAAATTAACAGCGCTGGTACCACTAAATCCCACGGGGCCATACATCACTATAGGCCATTCTGTTCTTTTTCTTAAGTTTTCTCGCCTCATCTTAGAAACAGGGCGGCCAGAGATTAACTGTAAGAAATAAACCTGGAACTCAAAACATTTGTTGTCTGTTTTTCATAAATGACCAGTTAACTTATCGACACTGAAAGAGTCAGTATTCTGCCATCTACCCTGGTGCCAGGTAACAAGGAACTGACACCAATTCTTCTGTCGGCTCTTAACCAGCCTACAGTTACTGTTTCCGGTGAGAACTGTGTTACATTTTCTCTGTTTTGTAAGAGTTTTTATCGAAGTTAAATTACCAACTCAATCCTAAGAGTTTTGTTATTTTTTATCCTTTCGGTCTCCTGGTGGACGTTCATTCAACAAACCCATCGACTCAACCTTCAATCAATCTTGTGCACAGCATCAGCGCTTGAGCATCTTCTGTCAGGCCTAGCATTTTTTTCTTTCTTTTCTTTTTCTTTTTTAGTCCTTCTTCAAACAAATCGTCGCTATCTTCGAAAGTACACTGGCATCATTTACTCCGTATTTAACAAGAAACACTTTGGTAACGTCATATCATAACTAATGATATGACATCATCATATCATAATTCATCATATCATAACTAATGATCTGCCTCTTATTTTCAAATCTCGATGACTTACACTTCATCGATAGAAGATTACCAGCGTCTTGCTTTTTAATGACTTGTTGGTCACCAACCCACCTGAAAATGATCAAGAAAAGCATATGCATCTTCACTTCCACCGCTGTTTCAGTACAGTGTGGTTATTAATCCTAGTAAATGCTCTGAAATTCATCTTTCTCTATATATAAACGGCAGTTTGTCTGTGCGTGTTTCTGTGTGTCTGTTTTCTCGTACCCTCACCCTGACCACGGCTTTCAACCGATTCTGATGAAACTTGACACACACATAGCCCAATGTCATAATTCAAAACTAACGCAGCGAAAATTTTGAAAAGTTCCCCCAGTTCTGAAAAAAATCGATAAATTCGACATGGGGTCGACAATGAGAAACACAAACCACAAACTGTCTAGGGGACGCAACTCCCCACTTTTTTAAATCTCAAAAAAAGATTTACCATCATTTTTTTCCATTTTTTGCTATTTTTTGGCTATAACTCTCTAAAATGCTTTATAGTTATTTCCATTACAAACCTGAGCAACGCCGGGCGATACTGCTAGTATATATATACATGCCTAATGTCACTGATATTACACTGACTTTAGTTAAAACTATGAATGTTATTAGACAAAAGATTGCTAATACTTACGTGACAGAGCAAGACCGATCAATGCAATCAGCAACAACAGCAAAATTAATCTAAGTGACATCGCCCAGTTCTCTGTAATTAGGATGTGAAATAAACGTCAGTTAAGAAAACATCTAAAATATTTAGTACTAGCAGTATCACCCGGCGTTGTAAGGGAAATAACTATATAAGCATTTTTAGAGAATTACTTCCCTTATATAAATCGAGCAAAAATAGATTAAAAATGCGGAAAAATTATGGTAATTTTTTTTAAATCGTAGGCTCATCGTAGACGCGCGCTAATACCCAGAAGGGCTCTATATGAATCACGACTATAAGATACCCGCTTTTGGTTAAACTGCACCGCAAAATGTGGGAGTAGTTAGGAATCTAAAGCGAAGTAGACAGACACACACACAACTACAGTTTTATATATAAAGATTGACTGATTATATGCTTCATAACTTTAACTAAGGTGCAGACATGGATGTATGGTTAAGAAACTTGCTTCCTGACCATATGGTCCTGGGTTCCGTCCCACTGCGTGGCGTTTTGAGCAACTGTATTCTACTATAGCCCCGAGCCGACCAAAACCTTGAGTATATTTGGTTGGTGGAAACTGAAAAAAGCCTGTTGTGCGTATTTGTGTGTGTGTGCTCGCACGCGCGCGTCTTTGTGTTTGTGTTTGTCCCCCCACCACCGCTAGACAACTGGTGTTGGTTTGCTTACATCCCCGTAACTGAGCTGCAAAAGAGACCGATAGAGTAAGTACTAGACTTTAAAAATTGAGCTTTGGGGTCGATTCGTTCGACTGAACTCGTTAGGGCAGTAATCCAGCTTAGTCACACTCCAATGACGGAAACAAGTAAAAGATTCAACAAAAGTATTAACATATTTCATTAATCCTTTAATTAGCAAAATTAATTTTGGACGACAGAGTTAAGCTCCTAGCAATGTTACAGTTAAATACATGCTACCTACTGTATCCGTAGACTAAACTGTTAGCTCTCAGTAAAGTCTACAAAAAGTATACTTTTTGGGGGGAAGAATTCTACTTTAAGCACCCCATATAAATTCTCATAACATGTTTGTTTTTTTTTTTTTTGAATTTTCAGAATATTTTTGCGAATTTGTGTTCTACATACGAGAATTCATAAGATCATGCTAAAACAATTTTTAAGTAGTGTTTGTATTTAAACTTATAATGCATGTATTTAATTGGCAAAAGATGATCCTAAGTAGATAAAAATATCTATTTCAACGAACGCTTTCACATCAAGAATCTTGCTAACCAAATACATAAACGAAATATATATATATATATTATATATATATAATATATATATATATATAAAATTAGGAAAAAAAACCACCTTTTATCAATTCAAAATGAACAATTAAAATTACACACCATCCAGAAAATTACATATAATAGAAATATTAAATAAATAAAAAAAAAAAACAAATAAAATAAAAATAAAATGCAATTACTGATCATTGACATTTTATTGTTATTTTAATTTTAATATTTCTATTATATGTAATTTTCTGGATGGTGTAATTTAATTGTTCATTTCGAATTGATAAAAGGTGGGTTTTTTTCTAATTTTTTTATATATATAATATATTGTGGGAAATTTTATTTAGTATTTCTAAATTGAATTTTTTTTCCTTGTAAGTTTGGATTTTATTCCCTCAAAAAATAATTACATATATATATATGTACACATATATAACATATTATATAGATATCGATATATATATGTATCGATTATATATATATATATGTATCGATATATATATATATATATACATACATATATATATATACATTACATATATACATAATATATATATACATATATATTATACATATATATATATATATAATATATATATATATAGATATTATATATATATATATATCCATATATATATATATATATATATTATATATACATATATAATATATTATTTATATATATAATATATATATATATATATATATATATATATATATATATATATATATATTGGGTATGGTGAATAAATTGTCGTCTAAGTTACGCAAAAAAGAAAAAATGATACTGACATTTCATTTTAACAGATATTCTTTTATTCTTTTATTTAATTGTTTTATTTCGATCAGCCATTTGATTGCGACCATGCTGGAGCACCGCCTTTAGTCGAACAAATCGACCACAGAACTTATTCTTTGTAAGCCTAGTACTTATTCTATCGGGGTTTTTTTGCCGAACTCCTAGGTTACGGGGACGTAAGCACACCAACATCGGTTATCAAGCGATGGTGGGAGCACAGATACAGACACACAAACATACACACACACACACACACACATACATATATATAATATATATATATATAATATATATATATTATATATATATATTTATATTTATATTTATATATATATATATACGACGGGCTTCTTTCAGTTTCCGTCTACCAAATCCATTCACAAGAATGGATTTAATAGAAGACACTTCTACTATAGAAGAAGACACTTGTCCATGGTGCTACGCCGTGGGACTGAACCAGGAACCATATTTACCAAAAATATATTTACCAAAATTACATAAGATTATCTTGAAATACTAAAGAGTAAATGTATTCAATAAAATCGCCATTGGCTTCAACCACGGCCTCCAGTCGATCTCAGAATCTCCTGCAACACTTCTTGGCAGTCCCCTTCTTTAAGTTGGTAAATGCTGCCATAATCCTTGTCTTAAGTTCATCTTTAGTGTTACAAGGAGTTTTGTTTATCACTAACTCAACTGCACCCCACACATAATAATCAAGGGGGTTGCAGTTTGGGGAGTTAGGTGGCCAGATGCTAGGGGTGAGGTGATCGCAGAAATTGTCTGACAGCCATGACTGGGTTCTCTTGCTTATGTGGCATGGTGCAGAGTTCTGT